>NC_056746.1:520460684-520610684 GCF_019279795.1 Protopterus annectens | reverse complement strand
GCCCAGGTGAAACACAAAACATTTTCACAAACAAAAAAAAGGCAGAAATAGTATTACGATCTGCAGCATTGCTATAGTATGTACTTTTCATATTGTTGCAGCATTCATTTGCTACTGTTACGTAATGCTTACGGCTCTTTGTTTGCACCCTGTGACATTTCAGTACCAATTGGCATTTTGTCTATATGTATCATCTGTAGCATCACTTTTTTTGTTATTAATTGCTTGTCTACTTTGTATTTTACCCTTTTCCTGGGTGAGCCTGTAAACGGTCTTTAAAGATCAGTGCTATACTCTGATTAACAAATTTATAAAATAAATAATAATAATAACTTCAGATGTCATCCACACAAGCCAGAGCTCCCAATGGAATACTATCTTTAGAGTGTTTTTTTAACAGCAGGGTTCAAAACTGCATTATAGTGAAAGAGGAGGCTTCAAAGTTTCCAGAATGCTCAAGCAGACGTGAGGGATCAGGTAAGCATGGATAGGAATGGCTTGGTAGAGCAGCTCAGCTGCCTGTGGTCAGGGAAGAACAAGAGGACACAGAGTAAATTTGTTTGCAGGCACTAGGAGTCTGTGTTCTTACATCTTTCTATAAGGTTATTTATCCCCCTCTAAAACTGACCTAATTTATAGACAGTAAGAGAGTAAGATTGGGGCATGGATGTTACAGATGAAGATATTTTTTTTATTCAGAACATAAATTTTACGAAGGAAAAAACTGATCTCTGGCTTGAATGTACAGCTGGACTTTCACTCAGCCTAAGAAGGATAACAAGCTCGTCCTTCAGCGGTCTGTACTTAGTTCTCTCTTCACTATACTGTCTATATGGTTAGCGTTTTTCTAGCAGACTGTGTCAGATAGCTGGTGGGCTGGCTAGATGAAGGTTATGTGCCAGTGACATCACTAATGGGACATCAGTAGGCTCATCTAAGATCTACTAGAAAGAAAGTTTGACATAGGCTAGGCATGAAAAATTGTGGAAACCAATGACTCTTAGTGGGATCGTTTTGCTTTTTGTATGACTATATGACCACAACAGGGCATGGTGACTGATTGAGTCATTTACTAAAATAACATTAGAGAGTTTGCCCAGGCAACAAGACAGGGGATCAGGGCATAGTCTAGAATGATGTACTTTAGGGATCTGAACTTGGGATGTGCGACTTCTTCTATAATTTTATTAATGCCAAGCAAGCACTGCTGTCTTTGATGGGTGTTTTTCCATTCACAAAGTTATTTCCGGTTCACGTCTACCAGCATCAGTAGAATCAAAGGACACTGAAGATTCCATTTAGAAGAGAGAGAGGCTGTAAGGTGGAGAATGCAGATGTAAGCGATTGTATTTTATGATATGGTTTATCAAGTCCCAATCAATTGACAATTTTAGAGAAAAATTTTTAATAAAAAATTGCTTAGTGATTCTAGGTGAAGTGAGGGACAAGACCCCCAATCCCACTGCAGGGAACATTGTTGCCCGCAGCCTTTATGTAATATAACATCTTTCAAAGCTGCTCAACCTTGAGGGAGTTTATGAAAATTCACTGAAATAGGCTGTTAATTGAATGGGACATCGTGGACTGTATATATGCCACTGCATGGATTTTTCATGGCACATCCATCAAGTACCTTAATAAGGATTCAGTTAGATGGTCATTAAAGAAACTGCCACAGCAGCCCAGCAAATAAACTGTCACTGCAGCTCACCAAAGCTGATACCATATCCCTGCAAGGACAAATTAGGACTCTAGTTCTTATGTTGTCCCTGAGCATGTTGTAGCTGTAGGACACAAAGTTAGCAACTAGATTAGGTGGGTTAAGGACATGAGACACTGGCCAAGTCTCACTTATCTCTACAAAATAAGGGTGTTGTAGAAGGATCCGAGCCTCAAGATTCCCAGGTTTTAAGAGGTGACCACTGTCATTAATGTCGGCCAAACTGAAACCTTTGTTGCTTAGTAATAAATTATGTCCCTGGGTTGGGGTAGGGGTGAAAGTGGTGCCTGAGGAGCAGATAATTTGGATGAAGAATGATACTCTTTAAGCAGGGCATTTGACCTGTACAGTGCAAAATGCATTGATAATTTAAATATATAAGGGAGTGATTAATACAGTAAAGCATGTAGTTGTAATGCAATGTGGCATTGTCAATGCCCTGTAACAAACTTTCTGAATTAAATAACTGTGAAACATAACACAGCAGACCCTATTACATACCATAAAGAAGGTATAGCAGGTATTTTACCTGAAATAACAGAGGAAATATAGTGAAGTATAAACAAACAGAAAAGAATACTCCCAAATGAGTCTAAATACATTCAAATTCACAACAAAGACAGAAGAAAGGTTGGGCCAATTTAATACTGGGTACACATGCAAGTAGCTAAATGGCAGGAAAAACGTATGTTTCCTGACTCTTCTGTTGCTGGCATATATATTTTGTGTTTCTTTAGTTTCTCTGGTGCTGACTGTATACTAACAGAAAATTCACCTCAGTGGTTTATAAACAAGTAATGCAAACTGAGAGAAAAGCTGAACATTTTTATGTTTAAAATAAATGCAGGTTGAAAAATGGAAACTGCAAAGTTGCTGTTTTTCTGATGGTACTGTTTTTTTAGTCAGTGCATAAAATGTACTGTTATTATGGGATGTCACTGTGACCCAGTCCAAGTCTGAAGCTGCCCCAGTGATTTGACCACTATGTTGACACATTGGTGTCTGTTCTACTTCCAGCTTCCTTCCTACCCTCCCTCTGCATCAAAAAGTGATATGTTATATCATTTTGTTCTCCTCCTTCTGCTGTGTTGCTCTAAGGTAGGGTCATGGGTTACTAGCCTCTTTAGAGATACCTGTGCTTTCAGTGCATAATTGTATTAGACCAGCATTCCAAGATCATTATCTTGCATACAAGCAAAACATTTTTTTGCTTGAAGCTACATTATTCTGCACTTCCTCGACAGATGGTTTGCTTCAGAAGAACATGGTGTGTGACTCAAAAGTATTTATGTCTACAGATTCACTGTGAGATATCAGCAGGACTTCTGGATTTCTACAAATGTTCATTTTTAAAGTAAGCTAACTGTCTTCCATTAGACAAGGCATTTCCTCTCATTCTAGAATAGTATCCTTAAAAATCCAGGTTTACACACTGAACAACTTATAGCACAGATAAAGTACATATCAATTCTCTGCTTCCTTAACTTCTCTTTTTATAAAACTTTTTTGTCAGCATGATTTTGTTTCATGTGGCTTCATGTTAATGTTTTTGCCCTTGTATTTCATTTCTCCTGAGCAGACCTAAGAAGGAAACTGTACAATAACATACGTAAGAACTCTAGTCTCCGTCATAACAATTTTTAACCATTCCCGACCATTCCCTACACATTCAATGAGGAATAAGGCAATAAATAATTATGTTTAAGAACTCTAGCTGACTGCATGTTTTTTTAAATTAGTTTCTCTCTCCTTTTTTATCTGAGCAGGTCTACTGAATCTAGAAATGATCTTTCTAGGGTCAGCTGTGAAGTACAGTTTAGTTAGGTAACTCGTTGGTGATCACACAGCATACAAGTGGTGTGCATGGGTATCAAACCCATGCCTCCAGGTTTACAGTTCTGTGCCTTTGTCAATACTGCACTGTACTCAAGGATGCTGATTTACACTATGATTAAAAACATCAGACATTCAGCTATTCGGCTTTTAAGAGATGAACTCCATGATTATGACTATGATTTTTAAGTATAATTTTCTGTCATTAGTTACACCGCATTATAAGTTTTAGTGTATCTATATAGTTATAATTACAACAGATTTTAAGTATAGAGCACTCATCAAGCAAACTGACAGAGTTATAAATGGTAAATATAACAAATAATGCAGGGTATTAGATTTACTGGTATACTTCACAGAAAATATAACATCAGCTTCCCTGATTAAATTGCTTCTATCAATACTAGCTGTTATACTTAACTCCTGTCCTTGCAGCAGTCTCTGTATGACTTCTCTCTACATTTTGAATATGCAAATGTCAAGGTTACATTGTCATTCTTATTGGCTAAATTATAGATTTTGCAAAATAACAATGAAAGAAAAGTATTGCTTTAAATGAATGAAAATGAAACGATGGTACTCTGCTCTCATTGTCTTGACACAAATCTATTACAGCACTTTACTGAACATCAGCAATGCCTTAATTCCTAAAAGACTTCTCTGATAATTTAAAAACTCAAGTAACATAAAAAGAGTCTACTACAGGTGCTCATGTGCTTGTACGACTTGGCTTTAAAAATCTAGTTTTATGTCGTAAAACCTGATTGTTCTCTGTTTCACAGTGGGGCTGTACCTGAAATAGGTCTTTTGGATCTATACCTACAAAAAGTTTTAATATATATAATATAATATAATATAATATAATATAATATAATATAATATAATATAATATAATATAATATAGGAGACACTGGCATATTAAATATCTACATGTAACCTCTCTTATGCCAGGGAATCAAAAATAAGACCAAGCCACCAAAGCCATACCCACAGAAAGGATCTGGTCAGCCATAAACACTCTTTCCTGTAAGTCAGTGATAATGGGCTACTTTAAAAGTCAAACCATGTTTTTGCTCTGTGGAAAATCATGATGTTACAGCCTTCTGCCATCTGGTACCTCTAATGGGCTTATTCTTTCTCCCACTGTTTTGGCACTTTATAACTCTTTTCACTGTCTATGGTCTCCACTTTCTAGAAGGAATTGTCTTTTAGCTCCCCAGACCTGATGTGAAGAATGACAGTGACTAGCAAATGTGACATTCTGGAGTCATGAAATTTCTTAGACCTAACAGGGGGCACATATGTATTGAAAAAGCCAAAATATACACATAGTTCAATCAGAGGTTGAATAAGGCCCTGTATGTTGGCTCTCACACTTTACATTAATTCTATGCACCAGAACTCCTCTCAGTTTCCATCAGGGGTCAGACTTGTACTGAAGCTGCTACACTCAGCAGGTAGGAGAGTGGGCTGATGGCTATTCAGATGCCTAAGATAGAATTATTGAACCCATGATGTTAGCTGAAACTCTGGTGCCACTGACACATACAATCCTTTGCTTCCTGTGTTAGGTGGTTAATTTATTCATCAGTGATATTTGTGCCTTAAAAGAAGTCTTACTGACAATGTGCTTGAGGGCTGACACATGTTTGTAGAAATCTATTTCCAGTGAGATTTAAGGATTCCATGTTGTGCTGTCCTGGTCTCTGGTTACAGGTAACCTTCATCGTGATGTGTGTGGAGGTTACAGTACCATGTACCAGTGATATACTGAAGAATGCAGATAATAATCTTATTACATCATGATGTGCATGGAGGTTGCAGTACCATGTGCCAGTGATATACTGAAGCATGCAGATAATAATCTTATTACATCATAATGTGTGTGGAGGTTACAGTGCCATGTACCAGTGATATACTGAAGCATGCAGATAATAATCTTGTTACATCATGATGTGTGTGGAGGTTACAGTATCGGGTACCAGTGATATACTGAAGAATGCAGATAATAATCTTATTACATCATGATGTACATGGAGGTTACAGTACCATGTGCCAGTGTTATACTGAAGCATGCAGATAATAATCTTGTTACAGCATGATGTGTGTGGAGGTTACAGCACCATATATCAGTGATATACTGAAGAATGCAGATAATAATCTTATTACATCATGATGTGCATGGAGGTTACAGTACCATGTGCCAGTGATATACTGAAGCATGCAGATAATAATCTTATTACATCATAATGTGTGTGGAGGTTACAGTGCCATGTACCAGTGATATACTGAAGCATTCAGATAATAATCTTATTACATCATGATGTGCATGGAGGTTACAGTACCATGTACCAGTGATATACTGAACCATGCAGATAATAATCTTATTACTTCATGATGTGTGTAGAGGTTACAGTACCATGTACCAGTTTTATACTGAAGCATGCAGATAATAATCTTATTGCATCCTGATGTGTGTGGAGGTTACAGTACCACATACCAGTGATATGCTGAAGCAGGCAGATAATAATCTTATTACATCATGATGTGAATGGAGGTTACAGTACCATGTACCAGTGATATACTGAAGCTTGCAGATAATAATCTTATTGCATCATGATGTGCGTGGAGGTTACAATACCATGAACCAGTGTTATACTGAAGCATGCAGATAATAAAATTATTGCATCCTGATGTGTGTGGAGGTTACAGCACCATGTACCAGTGATATACTTAAGCAGGAAGATACTAATCTTATTACATCATGATGTATGTGGAGGTTACAGTACCATGTACCAGTGATATACTGAAGCATGCATATAATAATCTTATTATATCATTATGTGCATGGAGGTTAAAGTACCATGTACCACTATCCAGTGAGATACTGAAGCATGTGGATAATAATCTTATTAACAAGGCAGTATATTATAGTTGTGACGCACTTGACTCTGACTCTGGACACAAAAGTTTGAATCCTAGTGACTTCCACTTATGCAACACAAGCCTTCCAACCTGCCATGAAAGGACACAGTAGTCTAACATCCAAACTTAAATGTAATTACTTATTTCAGCTTTGAAAATGATTGTAAACTCCTTAAATATTGTCTTCTGACAGCTGCACCTTGCCTTGAACGCAAACTAAACAGCAATGTCCAGCACTTCCAAACCTGATTTCTAAATTTATTTAAACCTTTATTTAAACATGCAAACACTGCAGACTTCTACTGTAAAACCATAAACACAATTAACTTCCTAAACACATACATTAACTATAAAATGGTGTTTCAGCCACCAGCAACTATCAAATGACAATGCTGAATCAGAAATGTGGACTGTCCTGCAGCTTACGGATGCATATTATTGCAAAAACATACCTTGTAATGTGCATTGGTACCCTTCAGAGAGTTTTACTGTATATTATCTCACCTGTTGTCAGTCTAAAGAAGCTCAGATTCAGTATAGTCAGGACAATCCAGATGTGCAACAGCTGATCTAAGACTGCATGGAAAGATGACTGTTTTCTCAGGATGAAGTTGTCCTTATCAGATGAAAACAGTAACTTTCACAACATTCAATTTCATCTATAGAAGTGCAATTGCCTACAGCCGTGCAGATAAACCATTGGGGAAATTCATTCAGATATCTGCTAAGCTCTTCCTTGTAACCAGGGCAAAAACTTTGAGATGCCCAGTTTCTTCTTGTGCAATGACAGATACATTTTGATAAATGTTGTTACTTCCAGAGATTCTAAATGAGACTGTGTCTGACAGAACTTGCATTCCAGATAGATAGATAGACAGAAGGCACGGTGTCTGACAGGTTGTGGTGGGTGGGTGGGATGGGGTGGCAATTACTAACACTGCAAAACAGGAGAATACATAGCAAGCAAGCTCACTGCTACAATGGTTAGATTTTGCAAAAGTGTTTATCATAATATATATATATATGCGCACACACACACACATACACATTATATATATATATATATATATATATATATATATATATATATATATATATATATATATCCATATCTATCATTTATACATACTGTGTGTGTGTGTGTGTGTGTGTGTGTGTGTGTGTGTGTGTGTGTGTGTGTGCGCGCACACACACACACACACACACACACACACACACACACACAAACAAACACACACACGCACACATATAACTTGTTCTTTGTAAACTAGTTTTTGTAACAGCAATCTCAGGTTTACAGACAACAAAAGAAGTAAGGACTATCTCAAAACACTTAATCTTCCTGTTAAAATCTGCTTGAAAGGCAGGCATGAATGATATTGCTGTTATTAATGCTAGCTAGAAGAATGGGGGCAAAATAAAAAAAATTAAGTATTACTGACAGAAAAATCATGTAAAATGCCATATATACTGATAGTTGCTACTTACTTGTAAGGAGATGGACTGATAATACAATATCCAATGCAGTCCTTGTAGCTTTTGTCAATGGCATGGTGTCTACTTTTAGTGACCACAACATATGTGGGTCTATATCACTTCGTTGAATCACTAATGAGCGAACACCTATTCATCTAATCTTTTTTCATCGAAGTCACTAATGATCAAATGGCAAATTTATCCTAGGGCAAACCAACTGTTGGCCACCATCTGGAATTTGCATTTTCCCCACTGTAGGATTATCTCGGCGTTTGTATATTTAGTAGGGGGTGTGGGGGTGCAGCCCCCCACATTGGGTTATGTGGGTGTCATAGCTCTCCACCTGGGTAGGTTTTAAAGTTTGGTTGGCCTACTGTTGGTTTGCCCTAGTTGAAATTTTGATTAAAATGGTGTTCCATGATTAGTGGCTTCAATAAAAAAAGGTTCTATGAATAGGTGCTCGCTCATTAGTGATTCGATAATGTGATATAGACACAGCATTTGTAGATTTATAGCAATGCCTTTTCTTAGGAATATTCATTCTCTTGATTTAATTTCTCCAAGTCCTTTGGGTTTCTAATACCATAACAGGAATGGACCCCATTCTTAAGTCAAAGTATGATTTAAGTTTGTGAAATTAGTTTTGTTTCGATCTTTGATGTTAGCCTGCTCTTTGCAGCACCTGCAATGTGCCAGAACTGACTCCTGTAATTCATACGGAGTTACATGAATTGGTCGATATCTAAATGTGATGATAGGATGTACTGACAGCTATGCCAGGAGAAGAAGAGTAGTGGATGTGTAACATATGTCAGCACAGCTAGCTGGAATTTTGTAAAGAATTATATGTCATTTGTATATCCAACTGATTTGTACAGATGCTTGTGTTGAAAAAATTTATTTCTAAAGCTGCCTGTCTTAAAAATGTTATCAGCGGTATGCCCTGCTGGGCAGCGAAGAAATACACATGCATTATTGTAACTGTTTAAATGTATATATTGTAACAGAGGATACTGGAAGAGAAGAGGATAATCTCAGTTCCAGCTAACTTTGAAAAATCGTTGAAATTAAATTAGGCCATAAAGATTATATCTTACAGTTCTGGTTGCAGCAAGAGGCAAAATGTCTGGGAAACCAAGTATTTGGAAGCCTTCTGTATTGTCTCTAGCAGGGAGCTAATTGCTACTCTGGAAGGGTAGAAGTTTGAAATTGTTTTATGACTTCCAAGAGCTGCATCAACTCTGATCAAAGCTCTATCTGTGTGTATGGTAACACATAGGTGCTAAAATCCTGGCAGCTGCTAGTGTTGCTGATAGTGTGGGGAAACAGAGTCAGATGATCAGATGTGATGTTATTCTGTAAGCTATCCCAGAAATCATATTTAGATATTATATTGAGAAATCTCTCTGTCAGACTTAGCATTCTGTTTTGGAAACCTGACATAGAAGGATCCCTCACCTACTTCATCTTGCCTTGCTCTAGTAAGTGGACCAGGGAATAATAATTCTTTAGATTAGTCAGGAAAATATAATGAGATTAGTTAAATACTTTTTCTGTATCTGTGTGAATCTATTCATCTGTGTTATTTTAATATTTACTATGGTTGAAACTCAGGTGTGTACTGTAAATAGATATTTAATATTTTCATGCTCTTTTATTATTAAATATATTTAAGCTTTTCATTGTGGCTGGTTCTTTTAGAAAATATTTTAACCTTTGAGAGTATTTGCATATATTTATTTGGTGATAACTCTGGTCACTCCTGAAAGCCTAGCTGTTTGGTGAACATTATCATTTGTATTAATGTTAATTTCACTCAGTATAATTGGGTACCCTTTTAAGCACCTTATAGTAACTGACTGGTTGCAATGAATCTACCTTATAGTCTGTGCCAGCCTTTCCCAGGTGTGTGTGTGTGTGTGTGTGTGTGTGTGTGTGTGTGTGTGTGTGTGTGTGTGTGTGTGTGTGTGCGTGCGTGCGTGTGTGTGTGTGTGTGTGTGTGTGTGTGTGTGTGTGTGTGTGTGCACACGCATGCGTATATGTGTGTGTGTGTGTGAAAATTAAAATCTCAAAGAGCGTGTGTGTCAGGTACTTGCAGCAGGGACACAAAGCACTGGTTTCACAGAGAGAGTGGTGGAGGACTTGGCTTGGACACTCAGCTGAGGACTTAATTCTGCAGCTGTGCCAGTGAGGAGCCTTAATGGGGACCTGGGGAGAGACAGAGAGAGAGAGAAAAACCCAAACCCTGGGCTGAGTGTGTTCCTTGTGTGCTCTTAAGGGAAAGTTGTGCTGGATGCAGAGAGGTCTGCATCTAGAAATACTGAGTGTTTCCATTTGTATTCCAAGTGAACATCCCTCTCCAGTGTCAGTAGTAAGGATTAAGGCTACTTGATTACTGGCCCAGAGTGGGATGTCACACTAAATATGACTATAGATTCTTTTTTATGAGACCCCCTACTGCTACTGGAACTTCCACATTGCCCTCGCTTCTGCCTGTAAATGTTGGTATTTTATGACGTACGTAAGACACTCTAATCAATGGATGTAGCAATAATTTAATGATCAGTGCTACATTTGTCTTCTTTTCATGGAATACTATATCTGGTTTTCTCACATCTGTTTTTTGAACTGTTGGTAATGGGTGATCCCATGTGATATAAACGTCATTATTTTCTATGCTGCTTTGTGGCTCATGTTTCCAATGCTTCTCAGTTACTTCAATATTATAATGTTTGCATAATCCCCAGTGCAACAGTCTTGCCACATTATTATGCCTTTCAGTATACAGACCCTCTGCCATTAGTGTATCAAACCCAGCAACCAGATGTGCAACTGTTTCCAGTTCTGTTTTCCATAACCTGCATTTGTCTTTTTCTTCCACACGGTTCACTTTGAATACTCGAAATTTCAAAACATTGAACCTCTGGATAAAGAAGATTAGAGGATCAAATCTCGAATCTTTACAATGGAGCTCGCTGTACAATGCAGAATTGGAACTTTATCATTCTCTTCACTCTAGTGTGATTTCAGAGTTGATATATTTAAGTAGCAGGGGTATGGGGGGGCGCAGCAGTTTTCACGTTTTGGATGTTTTTTTTTTCTGGTTCAAGATTTCAAAACTTCAATCCTTTGGTCTTTGGTATTCAGAGGTTCGATGTTTTGAAATTTTGAGTATTCAAAGTGAATCCCTCCCATATGTTGAATGGACTTTGTAAACCAATGTGTAAGTAGTTCACTATTTTGGCCCACCAATATTAAACTTTCATTTTTTTGTTTAAATATTTGATATGAATATTCACTGTTTGACAGCTCTCCTGTTCAGAGAACCTGAACTGGCTACTGTCTGTCACTGCTTTTCTCTGTAACTATATCTAGGTTATGCTTAATAATGGACTCTCTTCTTTCAAGTGCATTCTTGTTTGTCAAATTCCAGTTTCTAAGCATTGGAAAAAATGTAGGACTGCATTCTTTTATCAACGTATCTCTCAATTACTATGATTTAGCCATAGCATTATGATTTTTTGTTTGCAGACAGATTTTTCCTTCCTCCTTCTAATTTGTTTTTTTAATTATCTTGATAAAGCTGCACTTGTTTAGTGGTGTTTTTAGACTACATACATTATTAAATAAAATAAATTAATCAACTCTATACAAAGATTTATTACCATTAACTGCATGTCCTGCATTACTTGAATCCTATTTTGAAAAATGAGAAAGTGATCCAACTTATGACCTTTTGCTATATGAATTTAAAGGCCAGTGCTATGTTTTTAATGCTTAGAAGTTGAATGGTATGTTTATCACAATTTGCTTCTGGAAAAGGCCGCCAACACTTGCATAAACACACATTTTATGATGAAAATATGCAGAAACTTGTAGCATAAAAATGTGACATGTTTGCTGCAGATGAAATATACATACAATATCTATCAGAGCTGCATTTGTCTCATTAAATTCTGCTTTTGTAAAAAAGGGTCTTCAAATAACATGTTAAAGTATCGCAGATATGAAGTGAAGGGTGCTTTCCTGCAAGGACACAGATTCCGTGTAAGATACAGGGTGGTGTTCATAAATCTATGTGTCACATCAGCATAACAGGAATTGGTGAATAGCTGCACTATGCCAATATTTAACTTTGCAAAACAGGAACAAGCAGTGCTGGTTTCAGAACTTCTAAGCCACAAACCACCTTTGCCGAGTCTCTCAATAAAAATCTACCCAAACAGCAGAGACCTCCAAGGCAGAAATGCCCTCAAACACAACACTAATCACGAGACACATAAATCTCCTAAACACTGTGCCACTCAACCAAAGCCCCTAAGGCAAAACAGCATGCCCAACACACTAGTCATAGGTGACTTGATAGTGAGGCACACTGATGTCCCTCTCACTAGGTTGAATAAGGAGAAAGTAACAGTCAGCTGCCTGTCAGGAGCCAGGATCCACCACATAATGCATGCACTCAGGACCCTCAACAACAGGTACAGGTATGACTCTGTCATTGTACATGTGGGTGTGAATGACCTAAGACGTACCTCCCTGGACTACATGAAAGGAGACATGGAGGGCTCTCGGATTATGTAGCTCAGGTGGGTATGACCCTAGCCCTGAGCAGCATCCTACCATCACCAAGAATGATACCACAGTACAAGCAGAAAATGACTGATTTCAACAATTGGCTAAGTTTCTGGCACCATTCTAAGGGGATCCAGTATCTGTCTGCCTGGGAGGACATGATTGACAGACCTCGATGCTTTGCCAGAGATGGCCTGCATCTGTCACCCCTGAGCTTCCGGATACTGGCCAAGGGTCTTGTCACCCTATAGTGCCTTTTTTAGGCGGTGTTCCAAAGACCAAATTACCACTGTAACAGCTACAAACAAATGCAATCTGAGGGTCATGCTACTCAACCCTAGAAGTCTAAATCTCAAAATGCAGTCGCTTGAAGCACTCCTTAAAATGGAGAACATTGACATTTGTGCTGTAACAGAGACCTGGTTCAAGGCAGCAAAAAGAACCCTGCACTACCAGGCTATAACTCATTCCACACCTTTTGGCCCCAGAACTTGGACTGAAGCTCCAAAGGTGGTGGTGTTTCCATATTCATAAAGGATGTGCACACCTCCAGACTCATAAACCAACATAACGCATCTGAGATACTTCAGGTGCAGCTAACATTGGGTAAGACAGTGATTGAGGTCGTAGCCTGCTATAGGTTCCCAACCATGTCCCAAGACTTACACTCCATGTTCCTAAGCACCCTGGAGAATATTAGGGTCCAACCTAACACTCTCATACTGGGCCACTTCAACTACCCCTCCATTAACTGGGAAAACTACTCAATGCCCTGGACCAGCTCGTTCTTACCCCCGCTAGAGGTAGAATCATCCTTGACCTGGTCATTACTAACATGGGCGACCATTGCTCTACACCAATAGTCAACTCCTCCCTGGTTAGATCCGACCACAAACTAATCACCTTGGAAATCCACCCTCCCCCCACAAAGGTAACCACCATGAAAAACTTCTCCAAAGCTAACTTTGGGCTCCTAAAAACAGAGGTGGTGAACTTCACTGCACCCATGGAAATGGAGAATAGTTGCATGACCACCAAATCATACACCAATACACTGTACGAACACGTACACAAATGCATGGATCTCGCCATACCCAATGGAACCAGGAAGCTTTCCTCAAAAAAAAGGAAGCCAATCTGGTGGTCCCCTGCCATAAATAAACTCTAAAACAGAAGGAGGAAACTGATGCTGAATAAGGTGAATTCCCAAGACTGGAAAATCTCCCTTATCAGCCTCAACTAAAGGTTGAGATCCCTCATCAAATCCTCTAAAACAAGCTATGAAAACAGAATTGCAGCAGATAGTAAAGACAACCACAAGGCCTTCTATAGTTATGTAAAGAATCTCCACGGCAATATCCAGATTCGCTCTGAGCTACTGCACAATAGTACCTCCTATACAGAGCCAACAGATTTTGCCAACATACTGGCCGACAGATTCCGTGCCAACTTTACCCCTCCCCCCAAAGGGCCAATCACAATACCAGTGGATTGCCAGGCACCCAGTATTACTGCTGCATAGGTTAAAACAGCACTGTCCAAGGCCAAGAATACAGATTCTATGGGACATGACAATAACCCTGGCTGTGTTCTACATGAACTGCAGAGTGAACTGGCACCTCACCTGTGTGCCAGTTGACTCTGTAGTTCATGTAGAACTACAGAGTGAACTGGCGCCTCACCTGTGTGGCCTGTTCAATCACAGCCTCACCTCAGGCTTTGTCCCTACCGAATGGCGCACTGTTACAGTCATCCCTCTCCACAAGGGAGGAGCGACTACAGACCCCAGGAACTATCACCCCATTAGCCTGACGAGTCTGATATACAAAGCTATGGAATGCATCATCATGGACATAGTAAATCTTCAAACTCTGGATCCTACACAGTTTGGTTTTTTGAAGGGTAGATCATGCCTGCTCAACTTGGTCGACTTCTTTGAGTCAGTCACCAGAGCTGTGGATGAAGGCAAGGTGGTTCATACAGCCTACCTTGATCTGGCCAAGGCCTTTGATACCATTTCCCACTCAGAAATCAAAGAAAAACTCACTAAGCTAGGCATCAACTTCTATATCACTAGCTGGGTTGCAAACTGGCTCAGAGATAGAATCCACAGTGTGAAAGTAGCTGACTCCAAGTTAGACTGTTGACCAGTAACAAGTGCATTCCCACAGGGTTCAGTCCTGGGTCCTCTCTTGTTTGGTATCTACTTCTCTGAAGTCCAGGCCAACATGAAGGGACTCTGGCTGACAAAGTTCACAGATGATTACAAGTTGGGAGCTATTATTAACTCCCCAAGTGATATTGACATCCTACAGAATGGCCTCAATGAGACCAACAACTGGTGCCAGAACCATGACCTTAAGCTCAGTGCCAAAAAATGTGTTGTCATCCCCCTTGGGAAAAATCTGGTTCCCTTGAATTACCACATTGATGGTAGTCCACTGAGCACAGGAGGCATTATAAGAGATCTAGGAACACAGGTCGACAGCAACCTCTCTTTTGACCACCACATTGCCACTGTGGTCAGAAAGTCCTTCTATGTGGCACATCTCATTACTAAGGGTTTTGCATCCAGGAAGAAAGAGGTCATTGTCTCCTTCTACTCTTCCCTCATTAGGCCAATCATCGAGTACAATGCCCCATTTGGCATGTACCTCACTAGACACCTGCAACAACTGGGGAGGCCACAAAAGTACCTCACAAAGAGGATCCTAGGCCTTAAACACTTGTCCTGTATGGACAGACACAAAAAATCCAACTATTCTCTGTCTCATATCGCCTACTTAGAGGCGATTTCTGCTTGACTTACAAAGCCATGTCTGCCCCAGCTCTGTTAGAAATGCTACATGTAAAGAAATCCCAATCCTTCCACACCACATGCTCCATAGACCTCAATCTCATTACCACAATCAACAGAACATGCTGGAGGGGCAGGTTCATAACCCAGAGACTGCCTATGCCATGGAATAGACTTCCCATACATGTGAAGCAGAGCATCTCACTGGTCCTCTTCAAGAGGAATCTCAATGAGTGGATGGGAAATAGAAAATTCACCCCAGGGATCACTCCAGTGGCTCTACTCAACAGAGGCAGTGGGAAGTAAGGTCAGGTGGCATGATGCCAGGGTAATCCTATGGGCTAGGCTTGTAAAGGCTTCAGGCCATTAGCCTAGTACACACCTATGAACCTATGAAGAGTCAAAACTCCCACAGCAATTTTGCACATTTGAAACAGCATAAATTAACTTAAAGCAGTATAATTATGTATAGAACAATTTATATATATGTGAAGTCCTAAATAGTATTAGGTATTTTCAGCAGGAGACTGTGAGCATGAGGCCTGTGCTCATATCTCAAGACTTTCCATGAGAACCTATGCTTAACTCTGCTGGACCACAGCTCACCCAAACTGTTTTAAGGTTTCTTCCATTCACTCTAACGGGTTTCTTTATATAGACACAATGTTGGAAAGGGAGAAGATAAGAAAGCTGGAAATAGGGGTAAAAGAAGAAAAGAGACAAAAGAAGGATCAGATTAAGAGGATTCTGCAGTAGGTAGAAGGGGGGGGCACCATGGTTTGAGGTGGGATAGACCCCCAATTTTCTACACTTCTCTTAAGAAGAAATTTGGGGAGGAGTAAGTATAGGGGTTGTAGGGGAGAGAGAGAGGTCAGGGAAGAGTCGCATAAGTATAAATGGCAGAAAGAGCACACACAAACACTATGATGGGCTGATGTTGGGGGAGACAAGACATTCATACAGATACATGACAACGAGATATATGGGGTGTCCAGAGATTCATGAACTAGCTACTATCCCAGTTTGAAGTACCTTGATTATGCCACCTCTCTGGATAGACCTGGAGGATCTCTGATGTTTTGGAAGAGAAAGTCTCTGGTATCTCAATGGTCAGAGATGACAGGGTCTTGTACCCTCTGAAGGAAAGATTGCAGTGGATGCAAGTGCCTTTCCAACAACCACTTAAACCCCTACCGCAACCAAACCTTGAAACTCACAGTGTTCATGGCTTACCAGGCTGCCTTGTACCCTATAAAGACATCCTTGAGGGGTTGGGGAGGGAGAGAAGGGTGGTGAATGTTCCTTCTCCTGGATGACATATGGTTGAGGTTCCCTAGGGCATTCTAGCCCTGTAGAACAGGTAATAGGAAAGGGAGAGAAAAAAACAGGAGAGAGAAATGGAGACAGCAATAATTGTTTTTGGTTATTAACAGCAAATTAACCATTTATTCATTTATTCACAGTGTAACACATTTTGTATATGGTAATAAATGGATTCTGACAAATACGTCTTGAGGGTACTTGCTATTACTGTATCCTTTGTAATATGAATTAATAACTGCTTTACTTTGTGAAATGAAATGTCATAAACAATATGCAATGAATTTCTTCAGCATTAAATATTTATTGACTACTGCTTCAGTGACAGGCAATGCTTTCACTATCAAAGTAGTCATTATTAATATAGTTCAGTTCCTTTCACTTCAGTAGTTTGGTATAATACATCACATTAATATGTCTCTTCTTACATACTTTGGTACTGCTGTCATGAAAGCTACATTTTACGTGTATATATTTTTATAATGCTTAATAGTATAGAGCATTTTTCATAGTTATGAGCAGCCTGGTCACTGTTGCTGCTTGCTATTATACTGGATCTTCTCTAGTACTATGGTGATATGAGAAAAAATATGAGAAAAAGAAAACTGCTTACTCATCCCATTTATGTATGCACCATTGCTAAAAGCAATTCAGTATGTATAACTTGTGTTATATTTATTAATACATTTTATAATTGATGTCAACACCTCCCACTCCTTCCTTGCTTCACATTCTGAAGCAGTCCAGTGTCTTTCCGAGTGTAAATGTATAACTGGGCCTAGGGGGATTTTCTTGCAAAACTGTTGCAAATTTGAGAAGGTATCCATCTGGAAAAGCTATTGTGGTATATGCTTTTGCTTCAAGAAGGAATTGATGTTCCAGTTTAATAAATTGCTACAGCCAGTACTGAAAATTCTTGAGTTGATATATTCAATATCACCCCAGTGTCTGTGGAGAGGGTTGGGGTGGCTATTGACCAATTGATCTGCTTCTGAAAGGTATGTGGCCATCACAACCTTAGCAGATAATTTCAGGGAAGCCATGTTGCTGTTCTTGTACATGACTTTGCAAACAGTTTCAAACTGACCAGTTTAAGATGCAATGAATTATTCACATTAATGCTGAACTGTGTGTATGTGATTATATAATTTGCCTTAGGTCTGTGCTGTGATAATTCATTATTAATGCTGTATGCTATTCAATATGGAATAACGTATTGCAGTTTGCATGAATGCAGTCCTATTCAATATTATGCAGAGCAACTAATTTCTGCACATCTCCTACCCTCCCCCAGGTTGGTTGTGGTGCCTTGCTGTAGACAGTCATTGCTGGAATGGAGGAAAGTTCAGGAAATCACCAGAAAGCATTTCCAATAAAAGGTTACATGCTGTTGAAACATAATGATCACACATTTTCAATACAACTTGAATTTTACCAGTGGCTAAGCATTAAACTTTATGAAGCTGTTAATACAGAACAAAGGGTTGGGAGGGTGGCCTAATGGTTAAGGTGGTTGCATTACAAACACAAGGTGCAGGGTTTGAGTCTCACAAGGGATAATTGGCTAGGCTTAAAATGGCTCGCAAGGGCAGTTAGCATAGTACTAATCTATGAATTATTATCAGCAAAAGAATGAACCCGTGTGATTGAGCTGCAATGCTTAATAAATGCAGCAAATGGACATTTCATAACAAAATGTGTCAGATATGATTCTGATATGGTAACAGTACCACATTTCTTGCAACAGCTATTAAACATTTTATTCATACTGCCTTGACTAATACAGGAAAATTGAATTTTGATATATGTATATATGTATGTATGTGTGTATGTATATATAAATATATATATATATATATATATATATATATATATATATATATATATGGGTCTACTATACATGATCGAAATTTCAGAAAGCTGAAACCCATATGGCCGAGACCATATGTTCGACTTCTGAAATTTCAAACGTATAAATAAAAAAATAAAAAATAAAAAACGAAAACTTACCTACACATTACTAGCAGGGGGCAAGCCCCCCCTGCAATTTAAATATACCAACTCCGAGATCGCACTACTGTATCGAAGATGGGAATCATCTCATTCCACACTATACAGAGATGCCCGTTCTGCATGATTAAAATTTTAAAAGTCGATCATATGGTATCGTTCATATGGGTTTCAGCTTTCTGAAATTTCGATCACGTGTTGAGGACCCATATATATATATATATATATATATATATATATATATATATATATATATATATATATATATATATATATATATTTACTATTAATATGTCGAGCGTGCCTTGTGTGAAAATGACAAATGCGGTATTCAGAATGCAGACATACCTTTAGAAGAAGATTGAAATGTCGACTCCGGAAGACCAACTCTAGTACAGCATTCATTACTATGCAGTCGACTTTTCCACCATTGGCATAATATGTAGTATGGAAGGTGGTGCATATGTGGGCGATGTTTCGTACTGAGATCGCGGGACAGCATGGATCAGGAGATTTAGCCTTTTCTGCATTGTAGTGTGCTCTTGGAGTTGGAATATATAAGTGGAAGGGGGGTGCAGGAGGGCTTGCCTGCAAAAACATGACTGTCAGCGTTGTGCAGTACGGATCTGGTCCATACGTACTGCTGCAAAGGGGATATTGGACTTATGAAATCGAATTCGACTTCACCTGAATTAGTGTCTGATATTCAACCTACTGAGTATTCCAAGCGTCAAACATATAAACCGGATTTTTGAACAGTTTACGTTCTGATGTTCGATGTTTTAATAGTAAACCATATCTATATATATATATATATATATATATATATATATATATATATATATATATATATATATATATATATATATATATATATATATATATATATTGTTTATGTTTATATGTGTGTGTGTAAATATATATACGTATATTACTATATTGTATAAGAAATACAATACAGTATTTATTATAGAACTCTGGCCTTCAACCCTGCACCTTTGAAACCCAGCTGGCCAGCTAATCCCTCCTCCACTTCTGCTGGTCATCGTACTTGTGGTATACCTCCTCACTGGAGTGGAGATTCTCCATCAGGTGAGAGATGATCTCCCATCTCCTGTCAAATATTGATTTTATGCCACTCACCACTGACCTGCTCCAAATTCTGAAGGTATGATCTTTACAGCAGATACAGGAACATTTTTGTATCCTTGACAGACATGACTGGGCTTTTACAAATGGTAGTGAAGTACCAAGTTCGGACAGAGATACAGTCTGTCAGGCAATACTAGGGTGTGGACCGCAGCCACTGATGTGACATCTGTCTGCCCAGTCCATACGTCCATATAGGGCTTGCTCCTATTGAAATGACAACTGTGGAAATTTTTTGTATAATAACAGGACATGAGTCATGCAGACTGTAGCCCCTGGCAGTTAAATTTTTTAAACTGTATTCATTGTTAAATAAATGGAAACCTTTGTGGAATGTGATATAAGGACAGACTATCATCCCATGCAGCTCTTCTTTTTTTCTAAATACATGGTAATCTTCTTTGAGAGTGATATCACTGGGGGGGGGGGGGGACAACATATTCTGTATTAATATCTCAGACAATGCATTAATTTAAACTTGAGTGAACTGAAGCAGTCTCTTGTACTAAAGAGTGCACAGTGGAAATAAGGTAAGGTGGAATCCTAACAGCCTTATTCATGCATCCATACTATGCAGAAGGGGTCTATATCACATCATTGAAAGCAGACATCATCAAATCGCATATCATCGAACTGATTTCATCGAACCAGAAAACATCGAAGTTGAAAAGAAAATGTGGAGTGCAGATCAACAACAACTTGCTCCATGCGGGGGGGCAAGACCCCCTACACCCCACACACCCCCTGCCACTTAGCTATACCACTCCTGAGATCGCACTTCAGTGCACTACAGTGCAGCAGAAACAGAAGATTTCCATTTCCTACACTGTAGCTCTATCTCGGAGTTGGTATATTTAAGTAGCGGGGGTGTGGGAGGTGCAGGGAGGACTTGTCCCCCTGCCTACACCCTTACAGTGTCATGTCCCTATTTGGAATTCCCATTAACAGCATTTTGATGTTTTCATCGTTCGATGAAGTCTGTTCGATGTTAAGCGATTCGATGATGTCTGCTTTCGAAGATGTGATATAAACCCATGCAGAAGTATAGTATGCCATAGTGCAGCTGAGGTGTTAGAGCTCATTCACATGCATGAGCACAGCAAGCTGAATGCATTTACGCCTATAAGATGGGATACACATCTCTGCTAAGATGCTCGTTTGTATAAGAACTTCTCATTTCAGACCCAACTTATGCCCATCTGTGTCTAGCTACCATTTTAAGTTACACTAGGCTCTGTACTTCTGTGGAAGTCCAAAACAAGTGTGAATGAACTAAAAGCATGTATTAGAAGCTGGATAATCAGAAATTGACAGGAAAGGCAGTCTTCAGTGGCATCAATGTCAGCTGCAGCACAGAGACTAAAGCGGTCTATGTAATTTTGTCAAAACTCAAATGAGCGAACTCTCATTTGTCGAATACCTATTCAGTGAAAATACTATTCATCGAACGATGTTATCAGCGAAAAGTTTCCTAGGGCAAACTGATGGTAGTCTGGGCTAGTGACTGTAGTGACTGTAAACAAAACCATAAAGCTTAACACCTATGCAGGTGGGGGGCTACGTCCCAACATCCCCCCAATGGAATATACCAACTCCGAGATTGCACTACAGTGGGGAAAAGGGCAAATTCCAGATGGTGGCCAATCATCGGTTTTCCCTAGGAAACTTTTCACTGAAAACGTTGTTTGATGAATAGTATTTTTGCTGAATAGGTGTTCGACAAATGAGCATTTGCTTATTTGAGTTTTGACAAAATGATATAAATCCAGTCTAAAGACAATGCATGATAAATGTGGTAATCTTACATATATGTAAAAGTTTTTCTACCTGGCTCTTGTGACATTAGCCATATCTTGATATATTTCTTCACAGGTTTACCACTAGAAACAAACAAACTCTGCACCTTAGCACATAAGGATGATTTTGGCAGCAGAATGGCTGTTGACACGGATGTCATAACTCTCATACACATGAAACAGCCCAAGGACAGTGGCCCACAGTCACAAAGTGTACGAACAGGGCCCCTACACCACGGCAGGTGGAAAACTCCTTAGGCAGTGACATGTGCTCACATACTCAACATAATGAGAAAATTACATTAGAGTGGGGGGCACCATGCATCTCAACACCTGCTTCTTGTGCACAGCCTGGGCTCCTTGATTAAGCGATCACCCTTTCAGAGGAAGCATTACCTACACTCACAGCTGAACACAGAGCTAACAGGCAAGAACATATTTTACACTTAACTTCAGAGACATGTAAGGCCTTAGCTGCTTAACACCAGATGAGCTGAGATTACAGGTTATAAATGAGGAATTTCAGTTTTATGTGGGAGTGGGTGAGGCAAAGGACAGTTCCATGATGATCCTCGTACGCTTTATGGTTGCACACATGGCATATATGTCTGCCTCCATGCTCATTCTCATAAAAGCTTACTGGCCACAGATTGGGAACAGAGGGAGACCTGACTTGCATCTGTCCGCATGTCTTGACTATTATGACTTGACTATTACTGTTTTGCATCACTTGTTTTTATGGAGCTTTTCTACCCAGGCCTCTGCTGGGAAAGGACTCATGCTCAGTCGGACATTCCTGGTTAACAAATGTCAAATAAATAAATAAATAAATAAATAAATGTGTGGCAGGCTGGACACTAAGTGCATTCTGGGAAAGTGCTTTAGGCACTCGCATGGTTTCCCTCAAGAAAATGGCAGCCAGGCCTTGTAAGACTTCCACTATACATGGTAGAACCTCTCAGTGAATGTGTAGGCCCTGAAGAATGGATAGGTCAATGTCAAGAGGTTCTGCTGCATCTAGTAAATATGATCATTGGAGCTACTCAGCATTAAGTTCACATGCTGGCATTTGCTCTCAATTATGGGACCATACCTGTCAACCTTTTAGAGCAAGAAAGCTGGACAAAGCCATATATAAAAGTGACACAAAGGCCCAAAAATAGGGACAATTTTTAAATATTGCTCTTACAAACTTAGAAAGTTGACAGAATAACAGGTTTTGCCTTAGTCTGAATTTTCTGTAGGGTATGAAGTCTGAAACTCAACTGTCTGTCATTATTTTCTAACTTCAGTCTTTAATGATTTGCTACTAATTTGCCAGAAAACCACAATTTTATGAAAAACAGACCAAAAATGTGAGGCAAAAATCTGGACATTCTGTGAGAGTCTGTACAGTTGAGAGGTATGTGGGACCATCACACACATTATCCTTAGAGGACATTGTGTATGACACCTTCCAAATATAACTTAAATTTTCAACATCAGTAAGAAAAAAACTGCACTCACCCAGCAGTCACTTTCCATATATGGCCAGTGCTGCTCTTCTTAATGGTTTCTGAAAAAGCAGTAAAGAGACATTACTACAAGAAAAAAAAAGACAAATTTCTTCCAGTGCAAGTAATGTGAACATAGTAAAGGTCATCACACTCTGTTCTGGGTACTGCAGTGAAAAATATCAGTATAGCTCTAAACATGTTTCTTAATACTTCTTTTACACACACAAGTCATATCCTACCCCTTAAACTGTGCAAATGATGACTGATTCAAAACTTATGAAAAGACAACTTTTTTTGTTGATAGAAAATGCCTCATATACCATATAAATTGACCATATACCACTCAGCATAGCCCAAAAGTAACAATGGATGCATCAAGTATTAGCTGAGTGAATTTTTTTCACTTTCACCAATTAATGTCATGGCCTGTAGTCATGGACTAGATTCCTTCTTTTCATCTGTGCGGCCATATCCTGCACATGAGGCTGCCACAGGGGTTGTTATGTTACTGCTGTTGGCTGTCCCCAATCACTCTCATCACTGGTGGGAGGAATGACAGAAGGAATTGCACTGCCACCATCAGTGACTGGCAACTGGCAGTGACATACTAGAATGATGCATGAGCATGTTGTGCAGAAAACAGATGGTAGCAAACATTCTGCATATAGTAACAGTGTCATACTGAAGAGCACTCCCAGACTCATCCAGACAATGAAAACAGACTTTGAGCAGACCAAACACTCACTCAGTGACTATCTGTGTCTGGGAAAGGGTGGTCTTGAATAGTTCCCTGGCAACTCTGTAGGGTTTATGGACTGGTATTCTTAGCCAGGGTTTGTCTGTCTCACAAAGTAAAACAAGGATGGGGTGCATAACATAAAGGGAGGTGATTGCTCTGTACTACCAATGCCACTCTACAGATACTGAAATGCACTTACCATGTGGCATCCTACCATGCAGGAAGAGGTGGTAGAGTGAGCTTGTTTACCAAATATAGGAATCATGGGCACTATCAGGATGAAGGCCTGGTACATTGTTGATGCATCCCCAAGCATCACACATTACCTGGCAATTGATGGAATTGTAACCCTTCCTGTTCTAGTACCACTCCCCTTTGGTTCGGATGAGGCTGTAATGGCAACAAAGGTGTAATCTATCTTACCAAGTATCTCAGAAAAGAGTGCCATCCCACAGAAGGGATTCATGGTACTGGATCAGTCACAAGGAACTAGATGTACTGAGCTACATATGCCAAGAAGAGTATGTGGAAGAACCGCTCATGTATCCTCAAAGCTAAAGCCTGTGAGATACCCAACATGTCCCCAGTTTGTCCATGGCAGGTCCCCTAGGCAAGTATAATGAAGCCTATACATACCTTGGTATCTGCAGGTATAACAAGGCCATACATCCCTATATGTGGGCCATACAAAATCACCAAAGTCCAAAATATGTCTTTGTCCACGTTAAACTGGACCAGAGCTCCTGATCAGAGACATTCATATGGGTCAGCCTTTATCTATATTTTCATCTTCTGGTCCATCAAGTGCCACTGGGCACACCTGGCTTTGGCAATACTAAGATGAACACCTGAGAATGGGATTCAGCTAAGCTGTCAGCAAAAGCAGACATCTTCATGGACTGCAAAGCAGATGGAAAAAGCATGACTTCACCTTTTATAACCCCTCTGCACATTGTGCAAATGTGCATCAAAAACGACTATGGATCACACAAAGGCTGGAAGAGCTACTAATTTTCATAAGATAGTTGCAGATTTTTCTCATATTCCTCCTTTATGTCTCATTATTGCCTCCTTTCATGCTGCTTTCTCAGACTGGTTCAAACAGCTGTCCCTCAGTGCAGCTGATATCTCTGAATCATGCCACAGCTGCGATTAGCAATAGCCAAGACAAATTTATACTGCAGCTTGGTGCAATGATTATGAATACCACTCGTAATTTAGATAAGTTCTGAACTATATCCTTACATTCTCTGCAGTAGACCTTTTCTATCATATTGAAGACCTTGCAACCCAGCCTCTCATGAACCACTTCTTATATTTTCATCTCATTTTGCTTTTTTAGTTACAGTTATTGAGTACAGTTTACACCTTTTGCTAGAGACATTTTTTTCTCTAATGTCTTAATGGATTGACAGGTAGGCAGGTGAAATCTATTTTCAGTTTTTCGGTGATCAGAACTGGTTTTGGAAAACTGTGTAATGATTAGATTCTCAGAGTGCATCGCTGTGTGCTGTACAACTTTTACGATTGCCTGCGAATATCCAGAGGGATCTGGCACATCACATGCTATCTTATTCCGATAAGTGTTTAACTGTGAAATACTTATAGTGTAGTGTTTAACCATTTCTGTCAGGTTGTAAATGCAATGCTGGAGATAAAAAACATGAATCCTTGCAAGAAGAACAATTTGCTCAACTATCAGTCTAAAAATAAGCAATTTATTTTTGTATATTCTGAATTACTTTTTCAGCTAACC
The DNA here is from genome assembly GCF_019279795.1 of Protopterus annectens. Classification (NCBI taxonomy): domain Eukaryota; kingdom Metazoa; phylum Chordata; order Ceratodontiformes; family Protopteridae; genus Protopterus; species Protopterus annectens. Next base: position 520,585,092 of record NC_056746.1, on the reverse strand, counting down.
TCCACGCAGACAGTGTTGTGAAGTTTTTGGGAGTATGTGCAGTTGTCATATGGGGGATGTGTACCATCACATAAGCAGCTGAATATTTAGTTTAGGTTCTCTCCGAACCTCCTTCCTTCTCTCTCTTCTTCTTTCTTATAGCCTTCCTTTCTTGTCTAAGTGTGCTGCTGTGCACAAAAACCTTATGTATGTCATGCAGAACACCTTTGCATTCTGAATCCTTCTATTCTACCTAAAGGGACAAATGTAATGCTCATACCTTTTATAACACTCTACTAAGACTTGTGCCAGAGATGTTTTCATTTTAAATAGATGCCTACAGCCTGCCCTTTTTCCTAAAATAGACCAATGTTCTCTTGAAGCAGATTGCTCTTCTCAATTTGACTTTTAGCCAGTCTTCTCAAGTCCTTTATCATAACATTTCTCCGTTTCTTATTGTTTCATTACCATAATGTGACCGATCTCACATTTTCTTTCTCTTTCTCCCCTCTTTCCCACGTTCATGCTGGTCACTTTTTCCATATCCTCTGCCATCTGATGAAACTACCTCAGCTTGTCACTGTACCTGGACAAAGCATTTATTTCCTCTAAAACTCCTCAGTGCAATGCATTTTAAGTTTTTCGTAGTTCATTTGCTGTTAATTGCATAATTTCTGTACTAATTCCATAATTTCCTGATATGAAACCCAAGTAAAATAGATATAGCCCAAAATATGATTTTTCTGTTTCTAAATGAAAGACTGAATGCATGGATCTAGGTTTCTATAGCAGCGTCACAAATAAGCTGTGTATAACTCTGCCTCTGCCAGCCTTCAGGGTACAGTCATGCAGGAACACCTTACATTTTAGAGGAAACTAGAGTGATGCAGAAAGATTTTTTATGCATTTATTCAGTCCAGGGGAAGAAAGTCATCAGATAAATATCCTGGAAAAGCAGCTGCAACCACCACACCAACACTTGATTCTTTTTGCGTAATTAACTATTTTTTCATTTCCTCTGCATTCATTGACAATGATAAATATCCCTGAAGCGAAAATTGCTTTTGGGAAAGCAAGACTCAGTGTTATAGCTTTAATTTTTTACACATTTATTCAGTTCACCTCATTATCTGCACTGCTGTACACCCTATTATGTCTTTGTGAATCAGCAAGGCAAAGTGAGACTCCTCTGCAGCAGCGTGTGAGGACTGTAACATCAAATTGCTTTCTGTTCATCTACACAGGAAAAATGGATGTGATTGCAGGCTAGTTTATAAATTTATCCAACATGATTAGAGTTGTCATCTAATTAGGAACAAACATGTGCAACTTAAGGGGTCAACTGGGACAACAGTATTCACCCAGAACTACACAAAACCATAGCAACATGCATGATGTATGTAACTGGAAAATGAAAACTATGAGTATTATGTGAAGACCAGTGGTATACATAAAAGTGCCAGTTTTGTTTGGTAGTACATTGTTACATAACTGATATTGATATGTTGTTTACAGTGTATCAGAGAGTCTGACCATCTACAGAACAACCCTAAAGTTAAGTGCTACAATATAGCATAGCTGGAGGAAAAGGCAGATAAGAAATGCGCAAAACATGCACAGAACGCTCTAAACATTGACTATTTATAGCATGAGTAAGCAAACTGTTAACAGGGTTAGCACTGTGGAACTTGGCTGAAATGTAACAACACTTTGTAATATCATTTACATTGAAAGCTGACAGGAGAATTAAACAACTCCGGTACCTTCCTTGTGATTTTTTTTTTAGTAGTCTCTAGAGTGCAAATTTAGATTTCTGGTATGCGCCACTGTCTTAAAAACATTTGAGGACCTGCTGTGTTAGCAGCTATTTATGCATAGCACAGAAACAGACAGCTTCTCTCCAGTCTTACATGCAGCCTTTCCAGTCAACCAAAGACTATGCCCACGTTAATATTCCTGACTTGGCACAGCCACGACTTTAACTCCATTTACTAATTGTTCTGTGTGCTGAAGATGGTGAAAGAGGGTAGCCCACTAAACAGAATAAATACCAGCACAGCAACCTTGAATCCAGTTTCCATTTCATTTTTTTTAAGAGAAATGATCTGTGGTTTAGAAACTGAAAAGATATGGGGAAAAAGGCAGAAGAAAGAAATACACTGCATGTCCTTTGTAAGATAACTGTCTGGACTTAGAAACTTGCAGTGAACATTTTGTTAACGCTGCTCTGTTTTCAAGGAGACAGAAGAAGAGAAAAAGACGTCAGGTTTACCTGGCTCTGTAATTAGTAAACTCTTCTTTGAGCTTAATAGCAAGAAAACTCAAACCATTAGGATCTTTATGCATAAATTTGTAAAGAAGGTATTTTCAACATATCTAACAAAAGACTACGACATTATGTATTACGAACTTTGCTGAAACATTAGGTATTAATCTTTGCAAAATGGACTGTTCAGTTCTGCAGTTTATAAATGTCTGTAAAACTGATGTAATGTAACATACTAATGTTTGCAAAATGTTCTATTAAATTCTGGATTCAATATTGGATACTTTCTTAGAACAAATTCCAGTGTTAGCTTGTCATATCATTTTATAGTGATTTTCTTTTGTTTTCAAGTCATGGCTGAAAACAGTTTATTGGATCAGTCTACCTACCCAGTAAAAGTAAAAAGATAGCTAGCTAGCTAGCTAGATAAATAACTCCATTTCAGCAGTGCAGCCGGGGGGAGGTGTACAGAGCTTGAACACAGTTTACTGAAAAGGACAATCAGAACCCCACTAAGGATTCAGCTTATTTTGTAGCAGCATCGACCACGGACTGGGAGTTTTGCCAGATACGACATTATAGATATTACATTACAGCATTACTGGGAAGAGTTGCTAATAGAGAACAGCTATGAAGAACCATTTGATTTTACATCACTGCAGATAGTTGGGTTCTGAAGAGGTACTTTCAGACAGGTTCAGATATGTATAGCAAATAGGTGCTAGTTAAGATCTGTGAAATAGAAGACATCTACTTGGAAGTCATCACTGTAGCATCCTGATTCTTTCCTGTCAGAATTCTAAGACACCTGGTTTTCTATGCATTGCAGCAGAAAAAAAAAAACAGAAAGAAAGAAAGAAAGAAAAAACAGAACAAGGGCAAGCATTTAAATAACGCTCTAAATGTGTTGTGTCAAAGAGATGTCATATGACTAGCAGCCTAGGCATAGTAAAACTAGTATGCAGTATTTGTGAGCACAGGAAGGTAAACAAGCAGACCTGGACCTTCTTAGGGTTGCAGCAGAAAGCTGTTAGGAAGTGTGCTTAGCATGCTAAGTTATACAGCTGATATATAGGCGACTGCAGGAAAGAGAAGCAAAGGGAATGTACACTACAGAAGCAGAAGAGAATACAATTAGAGACAAAATACTACCCATCTTTCCTGGCTGCTCCAGCTAACATAAATATTGTACAGCATGATGTGCAAATGCAAAGCTGTATACCTGTATACATATATGTATATGAATATACCTGCCACACATAGGTTCACAGGTTCATAGGTGTGTACTAGGCTAATGCCCCTGGAGCTTCTACAAGCCTAGTCCATAGGATTACCCTGGCATTGTGCCACCCAACCTTAGTTCCCAGTGCCTCTGTTGAGTAAAACCACTGGAGTGATCCCTGAGATGAATTTTCTATTTCCCATCCACTCATTAAGATTTCTCTTGAAGAGGGCCAGTGAGGTGCTCTGCTTGACATGTATGGGAAGTCTATTCCATAGCATGGGCAGTCTCTGGGTTATAAACCTGTCCCTCCAACATGTTCTGTTGATTGTGGTAATGAGACTGAGGTCTCTGGAGCATGCGGTGTGGAGGGATTGGGATTTCTTCAGATGTAGCATTTCTAACAGAGCTGGGTCAGACATGGCTTTGTAAGTCAAGCAGAGATCTCCTATAAGTAGGCGATATGAGACAGAGAATAGTTGGAGTTTTTGTAGTCTGTCCATATAAGACAAATGTTTAAGGCCTAGGATCCTCTTTGTGAGGTACTTTTGCAGCCTCTCCTGTTGTTGCAGGTGTTTAGTGAGGTACATGCCAAATGGGTCAATGTAATCAATGATTGGCCTAATGAGGGAAGAGTAGAGGGAGACAGTGACCTCTTTCTTCCTGGATGCAAAATCCTTAGTAATGTGATGTGCCACATAGAAGGACTTTCTGACCACAGTGGCAATGTGGTGGTCAAAAGAGAGGTTGCTGTCAACCTGCGTTCCCAGATCTCTTATAACGCCTTCTGTGTTCAGTGGACTACCATCAATGCGGTAATTCATGGGAACAGGGCTTTTCCCAAAGGGAATGATGACACATTTTTTGGCATTGAGCATAAGGCCATGGTTCTGACACTAGTTGTTAGTCTCAGTGAGGCCTTTCTGTAGGATGTCAACATCACTTGGGGAGTTAATAATAGCTCCCAACTTGCAATCGTCTGTGAACTTTGTCAGCCAGAGTCCCTTTGTGTTGGCCTGGATGTCAGAGAAGTAGATACCAAACAGGAAAGGACCCAGCTACATTCACGCTGTGGGTTCTACCTGTGAACCAGTTTGCAACCCACCTAGTGATATAGGGGTTGATGCCTAGCTTAGTGAGTTTTTCTATGATTCCTGAGTGGGGAATGGTATCAAAGGCCTTGGCCAGATCAAGGTAGGCTGTATGAACCACCTTGCCTTCATCCACAATTGACCAAGTTGAGCAGGCATGATCTACCCTTCACAAAACCAAACTGCGTGGGATCCAGAGTTTGGAGATTCCCTATATCCTTGTTTATTAGGTGCATATCAGACTTGTCAGGCTAATGGGGCGATAGTTCCCAGGGTCTGTAGTCGCTCCTCCTCTATGGAGAGGGATGACTGTAGTAGTAGCATGTCATTCAGTAGGGACAAAGCCTGATGTGAGGTTGTGATTGAACAGGGCACACAGGTGAGGTGTCAGTTCACTCTGTTGTTCATGTAGAACACAGCCACGGATATTATTAGGTCCCATAGAAGCTGTATTCTTGGCCTTGGAAAGTACTGTTTTAACCTATGCAGCAGTAATACTGGGTGCCTGACAATCTACTGGTATTGTGACTGGTCCCTTGGGGGGTAAAGTTGGCACTGAATCTGTCGGCCAGTATATTGGCAATATCTGTTGGCTTGGTATAGGAGGTACCATTGTGCAGTAGCTCAGAGCAAATCTGGGTATTGCCATGGAGATTCTTTACATAACTATAGAAGGCCTTGTGGTTGTCTTTACTATCTGCTGCAATTCTGTTTTCCTAGCTAGCTTTAGAGGATTTGATTAGGGATCTCAACTTTTTGTTGAAGCTGATAAGGGAATTTTTCCAGTATTGGGACTTCACCTTATTCTGCATCAGTTTCCTCCTTCTGTTGTAGAGTTTGTTTATGGCAGGGACCACCAGAATGGCTTTCTTTTTTTGGAGGAGATCATCTTGGTTCTTTTGGGTATGGCAAGATCCATGCATTTGTGTACGTGTTCGTACAGTGCATTGGTGTATGATTCGGTGGTCATGCAACTGATCTCCATTTGCATGGGTGCAGTGAAGTTAGCCACCTCTGTTTTTAGGAGCCCAAAGTTAGCTTTGGAGAAGTTTTTCATGGTGGTTACCTTTGTGGGGGTGGGGGCTGGGAGGGATGTGAATTTCCAAGGTGATTATTGTGTGGTCAGATCTAACCAGGGAGGAGTTGATTATAGGTGTAGAGCAATGGTCACCCACATTAGTAAAGACCAGGTCAATGATGTTGCTACCTCTAGTAGGGGTAAGAATGAGTTGGTCAAGGGCATTGGAATTAATAAATTCCAGAAAACGTTGGGCAAGTGTATTGGTACATGAGTAGTTTTCCCAGTTAATGGAGTGGTAATTGAAGTCGCCCAGTATGAGAGTGTTAGGATGGACCTTAATATACTCCAGGGTGCTTAGGAACATGGAGTGTTTGTCTTGGGACATGGTTGGGGACCTTTAGCAGGCTACAACCTGAATTGCTGTCTTACTCAATGTTAGCTGCACCTGAAGTATCTCAGATGCATTATGTTGGGCTACCAGTCTGGAGGTGTGCACATCCTTTATGAATATGGAAACACCACTGCCTTTGGAGCTTCAGTCCAAGTTCTGGGGCCAAAAGGTGTGGAATGAGTAATAGCTTGGTACTGGAGGGGTGCTTTCTGCTGCCTTGAACCAGGTCTCCGTTACGGCACAGATGTCAATGTTCTCCATTTTAAGGGGTGCTTCGGGGGAGTGCATTTTGAGATTCAGACTTCTAGCGTTGAGCAGCATGATCCTCAGATTGCATTTGTTTGTAGCTGTTACGGTGGTAATTTGGTCTTTGGAACACTGCCTAAAAAAGGCACTATAGGGGTGGCAAGAGACTTGACCAGTATCCGGAAGCCCAGGGGTGACAGATGCAGGCCATCTCTGGCAAAGCATCGAGGTTTGTCAATCATGTCCTCCCAGGCAGACAGATACTGGATCCCCTTAGAATGACACCAGAAACTTAGCCAATTGTTGAAATCAATCATTTTCTGCTTGTACTGTGGTATAATTCTGGGTGATGGTAGGATGCTGCTCAGGGCTAGGGTCATACCCGCCTGGGCTATATAATCCAAGAGCTCCTCCATGTCTCTTTTCATGTCATCCAGAGAGGTACATCTCAGGTCATTTACACCCACATGTACAATGACAGAGTCATATTTGTACCTGTTGTTGAGGGACCTGAGTGCGTGTGTTATGTGGTGGATCCTAGCACCTGACAGGCAGCTGACTGTTACTTTCTCCTTATTCAACCTAGTGAGTGGGACATCAGTGTGCCTCACTATTGAGTCACCTATGACTAGTGTGTTGGACATGCTGTTTTGCCTTAGTTGCTTTGGTTGAGTGACACACTGTTTAGGAGAGTTATGTGTCTCATGATTAGTGTTGTGTTGTGGTGGTTGAGTGCGTTTCTGCCTTGGAGGTCTCTGCTGTTTGGGTAGATTTTCATTGAGATCCTCTGTGAAGGTGAGTGTGCGGTTTGTGTTTTTATGTAAAGGCAGTGCTGGTGTGTGTTCTGGAGGGCTATGTGTTCCATGTGGTGTTGTGCAAGTGTTGACCTCCTGTTGACCAGCTATTCCGGTCTTGGCTGGAGAGTGCATGGCTTCTGATTTGGATATATAAATGCATCTCTCGCATGACTGAGTGTTGGGAGGTAAGAGGAGAGGGTTGTCAGTGTACATGCGGCAGTTGCCACATTGCCTCAGGATGCCTAACTTCACCTGATTGACAGGATAAAGCACAGGGAACTGACCTTTAGACATGCCTGGAGGGGTGGGCATTAATAATATGTACTGGAGCTGCTTCCTTGTAGAACATTTAGTGCTGGTAGAACTTTTGTGTGCTACAATAATTGCTACAAGAAGTCTGGTAAAGTACTAGATTAATAAGCTAGTAAAAGTGCAGCAGAGGAGAGAACTAGTAGATATAAGGGAAAAATTGAAGAGTAGACTTTGACACCACCCAGAAGCTTACAAACAGCCCTGGATACAGCAAATCTGTATCTGGACTAAACTAGTTACAGAAAAGGTAGGAAACAAGCACAAATGCGGGCTTTTAAACCAGAAAGTTGAAAGAGATGGAAAAACTGCCCAAATGGCCAATAAACTACAATTTCTGGACCAGAAACCACTCCTCTTGTAGTAGATAGGCTATCTAGTGCTTAGCACTCGGACTGATAAGTTAGAAGGCTTCCCTCCAAAACAGAAAGGCTTGGTGGGCTCAGAAGCTTTCATACAGTCCCGGATACAGCAATTCTGTATCTGGACTAGACTCATTACAGGAAAGGCAGGAAACAAGTTTAAAATTTAGAATTTTTATTTTTCATCATTGAAACTATCTGCACAGCTCTATATTCAAATGCACACCATTTGACCAACAGTGCAGCAATGCCTCTGACTGCAGACAATTGCATTACAACAGTAGATTCAGCAGAAGTACATCGATCTTTAGAGTATCTCTTCCAACTCTACAAAATCATATCCCACTGCAGAGTAGTATAACCAGGTACAAAAATTGTAACCATATATATACAGCATTACATTTAGCTTCACAGCATCACTCCCAACTACACATCAATACTTCTTAGTACTCAGAATCACTTCCAGATACATCAAAACCAGGTGTGAAACAGTGTATCCAGAAACACAGCATCATACCCACCTGCACATCATCTCATACAACTTTGCTGCAACCCTTCCACATACACAGGATAAAACCCAGCTGTACAACAGTACCTCAAATTGCTGCACATTGCACCTAGCAGCACTGCAGTGTTTTTATAGTGCACTGTGCCCCTGCACACCTGGCTGCATATTACATTCAGTTGTACCACAGCACACCCGGCTGCCCATTACATCCAGCTGTACCATAACACACCAAGATTTGCCCCATTACACCCAGCTACAAAGCATCACATCTGGCTTTGCCCAGAACAGCCAGATGTATCCCACCACACTCAGATGTATTGCAGCATACCCAGTTGCAAAGCATTACATTCCACTCATGCCCAGCTATACAACAGTGAAGAAAAACTGCAAAGACTGGGAAAAGGCTGTGACATAATAGACCTACCACTGAGTTTGTCTAAGATGCATGCAACTGCACATTAGGACAAGTTGGCTGGGGCAAGTGCACAAGAAATGCACACCATACATCATACAGTCACCTCTGACCTCACCAGACAAAGGAATGGTTGAGAATGCACTTTGAAGATGATCTGTGAGGGACATACAAACATTCTAACAGCCTCTGGCAGACACACAGTTGTGTTGCGGTACATAGACTAATGCCCTCCAAAGTTTCACAGGTACACCCTTCCTAAGCCTATGCAAATGTAACCATTTTCACCTGACAGTCACTCAGAGAGAACTGAGTGCATGTCTAGCTAGTAAGCTGTCCTTCTCAACAGCATGCATAATAACTTCAGTATAGCAATGCTGGTCTTGGCATTCAATGGCATTAGCTCAAGTTTTGAAATGTGTTATCCTTGCCATGTGATCTGGAAGTCTACATCATGATGTCTGTGACTGTTTACATGTACTGCAACTATTTTAAGCATGCACAGAGCTTTCAGCTAGAATTCTGTTACACATAATTCGTGTAAGATGCAGTCATGGAGTCACATAAATTTGCCACATATAAAGCTTCCAGTAACATAAGAATAAGGTGTATGGTGTGCGGTGTAGTGCCTGGGAAGCATGCTACATATTGCATTATTGTATTTACTAAAGGGTGTGTTATGGAAGGAAGACACAGAACTTCTATATCTGAAACAGGCAGACAAATCAGGGATAAGTATCTCCCATGACACTAAAACATCTGTCTGTACCTGTATATCATGACCATTGTTTCTGTGAATCAGATTCCTGACCTCTGAGTCTAGAAAGGGTTCTAAACAATGGTCTCAGAGAGGTACTTGTGAAGGATGAAGGCAGTCTGGGAGGTACATCTGAATCCTGGAAAGGGACAGGAGGCATTGCCTTGAAAAGGAGAAGCTAGTGGAATTATCTTTCGGTGTATGGTAGAGTATGTTGAAGAGAAAAAAACATTACCTGTAATTTTTTTTTTTGCTGGCTACATGGCTAAATATAGGAAAAATAAAAAATACAAAATTAACAAATGCCATATTGGGTCACTAATAGAAAACATGAAGACATTGGAATACAGAAGTCAGATAATACCTTTAACTGGACAAGCATTAACTCCCAAGGAAGGGCTAGTGTCGGCCCAAAAGCTCAAGTGATTTTAAAATCTGCATTGGTCCAATAAAAGGTATCACATCACAACTATGTTCCAGTATCTTTGTGACATTTATGTAGTCAGTATGGATGAATACTGAAAGTATGTTGACCAAAAAGAAGCCTCAATGAAATGAACCTTGGAAAAAAAAATGGACTGTTGTTAAAAAACTGGATGCTGTTGACTTACATTTGTTGAATCAGACTACAAGTGCATTCCTGACTGGATTCTCTTTTTCTGTTATTCAACACCACTTTTTGCAAGAAAGTCATTTTTATATTCTTATAGAAGTGTAGCTGGTTCTACCAGTGCCCTGTACTGGTACCACAATCCAGTACCCCACCCCCTTAGTTCTTCAAGTGAAGAGCAAAAACAAATAATAATAATAATAATAATAATAATAATAATAATAATAATAATAATAATACTTTTCCTAGTAGGATAACATTTTACAGAGTAAGCTTATTAACAAATAGAAACAAAAACAAGAGACAATCCTACAGATTTACAACTGCATTGATAATTTTCATAATTATTTAGGCAAAGCAGATTTATGGCATATCAATTTTAAATATCGGTTACATTCATATATAGCAGCAGTAGACAGTAAGGCAATGTTTTTACTGTGATCCTGAGCTGTGTAGAAAATAGGTAAGGATAGAACAGTCTAAGTCTAGAAAAGCTAGGAGTAAAGGAATTTGGGAAAGTGAAAGGAGATAAAATGGAGTGGGAAAGATTAGGAAAAGAACAGACAGCAAGATAGTAAAGCTGGAGGGGAGCGAAAATAAGGAGTAGAATAAAGCAGGCAGGAAGTATTTTGAGTGTGGAGTATGAGAAAGAATAGATATACCATGTGGATTAAGTGGTCACTGTCCACTGCCTCTATAACCTTCTCAAAGGCATTTATCAAGTTCAGTAGACATGATCTGCAGTATCATTAAGAGATATTTCTTCTACTGGCACACCGACCAGGTAACCAGAGGCATGACACACCCCTGATCCTGCCACAGTCATTCAGGTCCCATTTCTGTGCCCTGCACCTGACCCTCCTTCCATTCCGCACATATAACTATATCTATATAAAAAAGTACTTTTAAACTGTTACACACTGTTTATCACACTTTATTCCCTAGCAGACAGCGTTACAGTGGTCTTACATTAGTTTGAAAAAAAAAAGTATTTTTTAAACTGTAGCAAACTGCTTGCTACAAATATAGCAAGCAGTTGCTATAATGTATACCCTGCCTATACACAGTGTTCATATCTTAGTTTAAAAAAATACACTTTTTCTATTAAAATGTAGCAAACTGCTTGCTACAAATATGGCAAACAGTTGTTAAAGTTTAGACTATACACAGAGTGCTACAGTGCTCAGGTTTCACCACAAAAGCAATACTGGCTTTTAAACGCCAATACTGCGTAAAAGAGTGCTAAATCATGATGAAGGATGGCCGATTGTGCTGCCCACCCTTTGCACCCAGGGCAATTGCCCCTCTTGCCCCAGCCTAGCTACACTTAAAATCATTGTAAATAATCCTCAAAAATTAAAAGTTGGTTCCAGAGACATTTTTTTTTTTGTTACTGCAAGCACAGCAAATTTCTACAAGTGCTGAAAGCTAACAAGAACTTCTTTTTTAAAAACTGCTTACACTGAAGACTCTTTTGGAACTCATTTTATCTCTAGTTACATTCCCAGCTAGCACCCTGTACTGCTTTGTGTTTGCATGGCCACAGCCTTTTCTTTTTAGTCTACATTCATATCAACAAAAACCTTTTCTAGTGGTGTAGCTGTTCTTGATTCAGCTTGAATATGACCTCACTACATGTTTATGAGTTAGTTGGAATGTTACATAACAATATAAATCTGTCTTTCTCTTTCCTTCTGCCTGTTTCCAATGTCGTCAACCTCAGGATGGAAACCTGTTTATTGAATATATGCAGTGAAAACAAAATGGAGGCTACACACAGGAGATGAACACTAGAAGACATCTCAAATGAAAACAATATGCTGTGTGACAAAATCACACCTGTGTACTGGTACTATGGAAGTAGGGTACAGCCATAATGTCAGAGATCCTGCTTTATTGCTGAGCAGTATGACCAATCCACATTAGAAAGTGTCAAAGGTCAGTTAAAGAAGATACTATCACAGCCAATAGAATGAGAATGCCTGATAGAAAGCACAGTGATGCAAAATTAAACAATTGAGAACCGTCTGGCCTTCTTGCAACTTTAGTTAATCTTCCAAAATAAGATCATTAACATCAGACTGAAATGGCAACAGATACTGAAGGAGCTATCTGTTTTCATGCTGGCAGTGTCTTCTGTGCTGAGTCTCCATGCCCCCTCTGTGTCTGCCTCGGTTTTCACTAGGTGCTCCAGTTTTCTTCCACATCCATAAATGAATAGATATAGCATCGATGTCTGAAATGCTGACAAATTAACATTGACAGCCTACTGTTCATGCTCTGGGGACCATGCTAGGAACACGCAAAAGAAAATAGCAAGTGTTTTTGGAGGAGCCACACCCCCTGCTATTTATATATACAAACTCTAAGATGAAAGAAAGGCAAATTTCCCTACCCAGGGATTATTGATCTTATACACTTTTAGACCATCTGTTTGTGTTGACCAAAGCATGTTTACCAAAGAGATGCGAATTTTTGAGTGCTTCACTCAAAAATACAAATATATATATATATATATATATATATATATATATATATATATATATATATTCTGTTGCCATTTCAGTCAGTTGTGAGTGTTCTGCCATTTCACACTGAAGTGATCGAAGGAAGGACACTGAGGAAACTCGGAGCTATAATATATGACATTAAGTATCCTGTTTTTTGTTTATTTTGTTCTTTATTTCTTTGTTATTTATAGCACTTTGTGTACTGTGTATTTTTCTAGCTAGTTTCACTGTGTGTGAGGTATTAACTGGAAATTGTCCACTTTGATTAAGCATCTGTTGGGTTGTTTATTTCTGATAACTTGTTGCAGTTAAACTCTTTTTTCTAGAGGCTCCTTTAGCTGTTTAAAACTTTCATTTAAAGGCTCACTGCTGCTTTTCAGCTGTGAGATACATTTCTGCAGTTTGTTTCCCACCCTCCCTCCCTGTTGGTATAGTGTTTTTATAGTTTCCCTGTTGGTATAGTGTTTTTATAGTTGGTGGCTTTGCAGTTGCTCGCCCCTAGTGTAAATTTGATCTGGGACCCTCCTCCCAGTCTAGTGTCACTACCTCATTCTACCCAGTACAGGGAGAACATTTGAGAAGGCCAATCAGCTTAGTTTCTGCTACTCCTTTCTCTCTTTCCACTTAAAAAAAAAAAAAAAAAAAAATGTATCTGCTTTTACTGTATTTGTGTTTCTTCCTATTTTATTTGGCTTTTGCATCATCTTAAAAGTACTCAATTGTATTTATTACTGCTTGGTGTAACTCATTCTAAGCCTTTTAGTTTAAGCACTTGGGCTTCAGACCAGTTGTTTTACATTAGGAATGTTTGTGGTCTGCACTGTAGTGGCAGAACAGGTAGCGTACATCCTTCTAAGTTGGGAACTGCTGATTGAGGGCTCAGTGTCTGTTATTCTAAAAGTGTATTAATTCTGGTTTAAGCACTTGGGCTTCAGGCCAGTTATTTTACATTAAGAGGGTTCGTGGTTTGCACTCTTGTGGGAGGAGAGGCTGGACTCTGCCCTTCTGAGCTGGGAATTTCTGGTTAAAGGTTTATAGTGCCTGCATATTTGAACAGCTTCTTACTGAAATTGGTACACCTTGTTTGCTGTAGCATAGACTAGATCCAGGCCTGCTGAATCTAGCTTTGTTTGTATAACTTGAGCACTAATCCAGGCATTCTTTAAAGTATTCAATTGTATTTATTACTGCTTGGTAGTAACTTGATTAAAGTGTAGCTATCATTCTAAGTCTTTTGGATTAAGCACTTGGGCTTCAGACCAGTTGTTTTACATTAGGAAGGTTTGTGGCCTGCACTGTGGTGGCAGGACAGGTAGCTTACATCCTTCTAAGTTGGGAACTGCTGATTGAGGGCTCAGTGTCTGTTATTCTAAAAGTGTATTAGTTCTGGTTTAAGCACTTGGGCTTCAGGCCAGTTATTTTACATTTAGAGGGTTCGTGGTCTGCACTCTTGTGGGAGGAGAGGCTGGACTCTGCCCTTCTGATCTGGGAATTTCTGGTTAAAGGCTTATAGTGCCTGCATATTTGAACTGCTTCTTACTGTAATTGGTGCACCTTGTTTGCTGTAGCATAGACTAGATCCAGGTCTGCTGAATCTAGCTTTGTTTGTATGCTTATTCTTTGTTTGCTTGTTATTTCCCTGAAAAGCTAATTCCACCTAAAATGCGGCTTTTCAGTGCTTCTGTGGATCCCTGGTGATATCTGTATTGCTTACTGTACTTATTTCCTCGTTTCACTTGAAAGAAAGTTACGGTTTGTCGTTTTTGCATTTAAGTTACCTGTAACACATTGCATTTAAGTTACCTGGCACTTGCTCACTAAAGCAATTATATAAGTCAGCACTAAAAAAATTAAAAGCACTACACCCTCACAAACTCCCCTTGAGTATCTTGTTCCCCATTGGCTCTTTTTTCAATTATAAAGGAATTCCCAATACTATTCTAGCATCTCCAAAGGTCAGTTGCCAATCTCCTCTCCGGTCCAGCTGGTGAATCAGGGAATCTTGAGGCAATGTTACAACTGCCTCGTGTACACAGACAATCCTTTCCTCCTCCCAACAAATTCCAACACATGTGAGAGATGCAACCATATAGCCAAACTGGAGGCTAAGCTCTCTCAACTCAGTACTGGCATAACCAGTCAGGAGGAGAAGGAAACCACACTCACTACAATTCCAATCTCACATAGACCTACCACGACAGCAAACCAAACACATAAACACACAAAAACATACTCGGTGGCTCTAAATAAAAATCTGCCTAAGCAGCAGAGACCTCCAAAGCAGACACCCAAGCAACCGCTACCCCAAAACAAAACACATGCAACACGTAGCTCACAAAGCCAGTGTGCCGAACAGTCACAGCCCTTAAGGCTAAACAACACACCTGATACACTTGTAATAGGTGACTCTATTGTCAGGCACACTGACGTCCTGCTCACCAGGCTGAACAAGGAGAAGGTCACGGTGAGCTGCCTGTCGGGCGCTAGGATCCACCACATAACACAAGCACTCAGGTCACGCCAAGGCAAGTACAAATATGACTCAGTCATTGTCCATGCTGGTGTTAATGATCTGAGACGTACCTCCCTGGACTATATGAAAAGAGACATAGAGGAGCTCTCTGAGCATGTAGCCCAGGCTGGTATGACCCTGACCTTGAGTAGCATCTTACCCTCACCAAGAATGATGCCACAATATGAAGACAAGATGATCAATTTCAACAATTGGCTTAAGTATTGGTGTCATTCAAAGGGGATCCAATGCCTGTCAGCCTGGGATGACATGCTCGACAAGTCACGATGCTTCGCTAGGGACGGCTTGCACCTGTCACCCCTGGGCTTTCGGATATTGGCAAAGGATCTTGCTACCCCCATAGTGCCTTTTTTAGGCAAGGCTCAAAAGACAAACCCACCTCCATAGGTATCATAAGGGATAAGAAACTAAGAGTAATGCTACTCAACGCCAGAAGTCTAAACCTCAAGATGCACACACTCGAAATTCTCCTTAGCATGGAGAACATCAATATCTGTGCAGTAACAGAAACCTGGTTCAAGGCTCCCGAGAGCACCCCAGCACTACCAGGTTATACCTCATACCATGCTTTTCGGCTCCAAAACTTGAAACCGAACCACAAAAGGAGGGGGAGTATCAATATTTGTCAAAGATACCCACACCTTCAGGTTGGTGGCACAGCACGAAGCATCAGAGACTATCCATGTGCAACTAACAGTGGGTAAAACTGCCTTCCAGTTTATAGCCTGCTACAGACCACCCTCCCAAACCCAGGAACCCCACTCGGCCTTCCTGAGAACACTGGAAAATATGAAGGTCTCTAAAAACACCATTATATTGGGCGACTTCAACTACCCAAACATAGACTGGGAGCATTACTCTAGCTCCAACACCCTAGCCCAAAGGTTCCTAGAATTTATAAACTCAAATGCTATGGAACAACTTGTTACCACTCCCACAAGAGGGGAAAACATACTGGACCTGATCATCACCAACATGGGGACTTTACGCTCCAGACCAGAAGTGTATCCCTCACTGGTAAGATCAGACCATAAACTAATCTCACTGGATATTCACATCCCGATCCCTGCCCATAAAACCACAGTGAAAAACTTCTCTAAAGCAAATTTCGCACTCCTCAAAACCGAGGTGGAATCCTTCAAAGCCCCCGGGCCTGTGGAAAATATGGCCCAGACCACAGAATCCTTTATAAACGCATTCTATGAACACCTTCAGGAATGCATGGATCATGCAATCCCAAATAAAACCAAGACCCAATCCTCCAAAGGCAGACGTCCTGTCTGGTGGACCCCAGCCATAAACAAACTATACAATAGAAGGAGGAAGCTACTACATGATAGAGCAAAATCCCAAAAAGGGAAGGCATCTCTGATCAGTATTAGCAAAAAACTACGGGCACTCATAAAGTCGTCTAAGGCCAGCTTCGAGAGGAAAATTGCACAGGACACTAAGGATAATCACAAGGCTTTCCTTAGTTATGTTAGTAACCTGGGTGGGAATTCCCAGATATGCTCAGAATTAGTCCAAAATGACAAAAAATACACTGAACCCACAGACATTGCCAACATGCTAGCTGACAGGTTCAGTGCAAACTTCTCCCCCCCCCTCCCCACCAAAAGGGCAAATATCTATCCCAGCAGAGTGCTGTCCCCCTGACATCTCAGATGCTCAGGTAAGAGCCACCCTCTCCAAAACAAAAAACAGCATCAGTGGGACCAGACGGTGTCCTGGGCTGCGTCCTACATGAACTCCAAGAAGAGCTAAACCCAAACATAAAACTACTGTTCAATCTCAGCCTTACTACAGGATATGTACCCAAAGAGTGGCATACAGCAGCAGTTGTCCCTCTCCAGAAAGGTGGTGCCTCAACGGATCCTGGAAACTATCGCCCCATAAGCCTGACTAGCTTGGTCTGCAAAGCTGTAGAAAGGATCATCATGGACCTCATAAATAAAGATACTGGGGACCTACAGACACTGGATCTTACCCAGTTCGGCTTTGTTAAGGGCAGATCCTGCCTCTTAAACCTGGTCAATTTCTTTGAAACAGTCACCAAGGCCATTGACGAAGGGAAGGTGGTCCACACAGCCTACCTGGACCTCACAAAAGCCTTCGATACAATACCCCACTCGGGCATTATAGATAAGCTCACCAGCTTAAATATAAACCCCTATGTCACTAGATGGGTTGCAAACTGGCTCAAGGACAGAACCCACATGGTTAGAATTGCTGGAGCCATGTCAGACTCCAAACCAGTTACAAGTGGCGTCCCACAAGGCTCAGTCCTGGGACCTCTCTTGTTCGGTATATATTTCTCGGAGGTACAGGCCAACACAGAAGGACTGTGGCTGACCAAGTTTGCAGATGACTGCAAACTGGGTGCCATAATCGACCCTCCAGCCGACACAAGCGTCCTCCAAAAGGGCCTCATAGAAACAGACAACTGGTGCCAGAGCCATGGCCTCAAGCTAAATGCCAAAAAGTGTATAGTCATCCCCTTTGGCAAAAACAAAGTGCCCACAAATTACCACATTGGTGGTAATCCATTAAGTATAGAAGAAGTAATTAGGGACCTGGGGACCCAAGTTGATAGCAATCTCTCATTTGACAGCCACGTGGCCAAAGTGGTTAGAAAAACATTTTATATAGCCCACCTAATCATGAAGGGATTCACATCTAGATCAGGGGAGGTCATCGTGCCTCTTTACTCATCCCTCATCAGGCCCATAATTGAGTACAATGCCCCTTTTGGGATGTACCTTACCAGACACCTGCAGCAACTGGAAAGACCCCAAAAGTACCTCACCAAGAGAATCAAAGGGCTCAAACAGATGCCATATGCTGCCCGGTTAAAGAAACTCCAGCTCTACTCAGTGGCATACCGCCTGCTCAGAGGCGATCTGTGCCTGACGTATAAAGCCATGTCCAACCAGGAATTAATGGACATGCTGCACCTCAGAAAATCCAAATCCCATCGAGCCACATGCTCGAGAGACTTGAACCTCAGCACTGAAATAAATAGGACATGCTGGAGGGACAGATTCATAACCCAGAGGCTCCCTTCACTCTAGAATAAAATCCCAGTCCAGGTTAGGCAGAGTCCCTCATTGACTCTTTTCAAGAGGAATCTTGATGAGTGGATGGGAGATCGTAGGTTTACCCCGGGTATCACTTCTGTGTCACTGTTAGACAGAGACACAGTATACTAACCTCGAAAAAGGGCATAGCAAAATTAATTTAAAATGGGTGGCGAAAGCCAAACACACTCTGGCTAGGCTTATAAATGCCCTAGGGCAGATAGCCTAGTATGAACCTATGAACCTATATATATATATATATATATATATATATATATATATATATATATATATATATATATATATATATATAGGTTTACCATTAAAATGTCGAAGGCAAAACATTTTTTAAGCAAAAAGACTGAACTACAATGTAAAAAACAAAAACAACATCTAGCCTAAATGTCGAATGTCAGAAACACGACGATCAACGTTTGACATACCAGACTTCCAGTTTTGAAAGTCACACCTCCTGCAAATTATATATACAAACTCTGAGTTCGCACTACAGTGAGGAAAAGGGCTAATTTCCCAATCCTCATTGTACTGCAATCTCCATTCACAATGCCAGTCTCATAATAATGAATTAAGCTTTACTTTCATTATTATGATTTCATATTATTCCAGTTCGACATTGTGGAACTTTGAAAAAGTATTTTCGACCGCATGCTGCTCGAGAATGAGCCTTCAAAATTTTGATGGCAAACATAAATATGTGTGTGTGTGTGTGTGTGTGTGTGTGTGTGTGTGTGTGTGTGTGTGTGTGTGTGTGTGTGTGTGAGTATGTGTGTGTGTGTGTGTGTGTGTGTGTGTGTGTGTGTGTGTGTGTGTGTGTGTGTGTGTGTGTGTGTGTGTGTGTGTGTGTGAGTGTGTGTGTGTGTGTGTGTGTGTGTGTGTGTGTGTGTGTGTGTGTGTGTGTGTATGTGTGTGTGTGTGTGTGTGTGTGTGTGTGTGTGTGTGTGTGTGTGTGTGTGTGTGTGTGTGTGTGTGTGTGTGTGTGTGTGTGTGTGTGTGTGAGTGAGTATGTGTGTGTGTGTGTGTGTGTGTGTGTGTGTGTGTGTGTGTGTGTGTGTGTGTGTGTGTGTGTGTGTGTGTGTGACACTCCAATATAGGGACTGGCATCCATTCCAGTATTAGTTATGTTGCTTACACCCTCTGCTTGTAATGGAATGCTCCATCTTCTCTACAGCCTTCACAGGATAAAGTTGTTTACTAAAGAAAACTGCATGATGAATTCTCAGTCACCTGACTCTGAAATGCAGCAGTCATCTGAAAACACTTTGGTAGCCGAAACTGTTGCTGTTGGCCAGGCCACTAAACTGCATCATTTTGCCAACACAGTACACTCAGAGCCTTGCAAAAAAGAAGATTCTAATGTCAGTAGCTTGTGCTAATATTAGTAAAAAGGCAGATCAGCTGTATGTGGAAAATACTGAATTTTAATGAATTCTTAAACTGAAAATTTATTGATTCAATAAACTTCTGCTTTCCCATTTAAGCTGCATTTTCAAAAGTGTCTTAAAAGAGTCAAAGGCAGTACATTAGCTTATTGGTTTATTATTATGATGTTTTCCCACTTAAAGTTAAGCTATGTCATATACATTTCATTTTCCAATGGTGTATTTTCTTCCCTACAAAATGATCCTTACATTTCAATATGCCCATATGCAACATACATACATACATATATATAAAACACTGGGAGCATTGAATTGCAAACAAAACATTGGTTTATTATATACAGTCAGTGAAAATACAGCTCTTCATCTTGGCTTCTGGATTTCCAATAAACAAAACAAATATGTCCCTTAGGCTTCCAGTTCTATGGATAGTGGCATTTCAATAAAGTTTTCACATTCAGCTTGGTTTCTACAGTCAGTGGGCTATCCCTAAAATGCTCTTGACATAACCTGAGCCCATACCTCAATCTCATCTCTTAATGGTTTCAGTAAATGTACTTCACCAAACAGCCTCCACCAGGCTGACATACCCCACACCCAGGGTCTTCATTCTAACGGATTCTCTTACTGACGGACTAACTTCTTGATTTTAGATTTCCAGGCTACTTCATTTTAACACAGTGGTGTAGATTTATTACTTACTTTTACTCACTCTAGTAAAGAGGTCATCCTTTGACTCAAAATAGGAGTAATACGTAATGGGAACATCCTGAGTACTATCATATCCTACAACATTTGCTATATTTTCTGTTGCCCTTCTTAGTTTCATCTTGAAAACCCAACAAATTCAATTCAGCTATATGGCTTTTCTCAATTGATCAAGACTCCAGCTAGAATTAACAAGGCTGCATTTAAAGAATCCATCCTAGACTGTATTCTAACATCCATTCTAAACAATGTTACAAGTGACACCCTACCCAATAGCCGAAGCAACATCAAGTATGCTGCATAATCAGACACCCCAAACAGCCCCACAAGCTTCATAACTATATCGCAGTCAGAAACCTCAATAAATTCAATAAAGAAACTTTTACTTTCAGCCTGCTCCAAAGCAAATGGGCTTCACTTAAAACTTATCACCTTGATGAAGCAGTATACACATTTTAATACAATATTTCTAAATATCCTGTCAGAGCAATTTCCATTAAGAACAAGAAGAGTTAAAAATAAACCAACCCCTTGGTAAACAAAAAAACAAAACAGGCAGTTAAGGAACCATAGCAGACAATGCACAAAAAAGGATAAAAAAGCTTCTCATAATAACACCCAAAATTCATCATCAAACAATCCAAAACACATCTGGAATTCAATACATACATTGCTCAGTCCTGGAAAATCAACCCAACCCAGCCCGTCCCCAACTAATAACTCCCAAAGCATTGCGTCACTGTTTAACTTCCATTTAATAAATACAGTAACCTCCCTCCTACAAAACAAAAATACTACAAATCCAGCCATTCCACTCTAATCACGGAAGCCGCAATAGACCTTCATACTCACCCCAGTGCCAACATCTGCAATTAAAAAAAATGTCTACACACCCTTAAGACAACCACTACCCCTGACCAATTTCCATCTGAATATCTCAAACTTGATGCAGATAGCCTTGCATATCTTCTCTTGATTCTAACAAACCACTCTATCCAAGAACAATATGCTCCCACGTTATGGAAAAGATCCTGTTTGATACCCCTCCATAAAGGTGGCTCATCAGTCAAGCTCACAAAATATAGACCAATTGCCATTTTCTGGTCCTAGTCCAAAATCTTGGAAGGATTTATTCACTCTAAATGTACTTCATATATTACTTCTCATAACCTCCTCTGTCCTTCACAGCATGGTTTCAGACCCAATCATAAAACAAACACTGTCTTTCTAAGGTTCACAGATATAATAAATAAAGTGCAGCTTATTTCCTTGAAAACATTGGCAGTACATCTTCTATGTCTTTTCTTACAGGAGGCAAAAATCATATTCTGCTTTATTGCCTCTGCTGTCTGTGCAAGTCTCTTGGGTATTCTCTTTTGTTTTCTTTTAGGTTAATCTCTCTCTACCTTTGTGTAAGTGGACACCACCCTTTTTTCACTGTACGCTGCCCTCCTAACAAAAAGGGTATCTCAGAACAAAATTATTGCCGGTTTTACCTCATGCCTTGCACATATCCACTGCTGAGGCTCTGCTATTATCTGAAATTTCTGCTTGACACTAGCAGAAATAGGCTCAGAAATCTGAACTTTCCTGCATAGCTCACTTTTAATATTCATATTGTTCTGAGGGTCTTTACTTAAAGGAGGACTGCTCCCACAGACCGAACAAAAATGTTTATTTCATCAAGTCTTGATGTCTCCTACATTTTTACTTTTAGACCCTATATACTTTTTTATATTTTTAAATATAATACTAGAGTCTGCCCACATGGGTCCAGCATCTTAATTTTTTAGTCTACCTCCCAGTATCCACAATGCAGTGTCTGGCTTTAAAATATTATAATTCCTCTAAGCTCCTGTAAATGCATTGACTTTACATGTGTTTTCACATATACCCTGCTTTCTTTAGTCAGTCGGGTTTAATTACAATTTCTTGTTTTTCAATGACTACTTAAAAGACAAGCAGGGATGATCACACAGAGCAATATTCTTAGCACATGAGCTTTATCTCCTGCTGTGATCTACCAATCACATCAGCAAACAGCTCAAATTTGCCACTTTGACAGATATGTAGGGGAGGGGAGATGAGTTTAAAGAGTACAGCTCAGGCATAACAAAAAAATGAACACTGGCCACTGTAGAAAGAAAAAGGCACTGAGAATACTGTTCTGTGTGATTATCCCCGTTTGTCTTTTAAGCAGTCATTGAAAAGCAAGAAATGGTAATTAAACCCGACTGACTAAAAAAACAGGGTATACATGAAAACATGCAAAGTCAATGCATTTACAGGAGCTTAGGGGCTATGATTTAATAATACCTCTCAACCTTCAGGTTAGAGGATCAGGGACAAAGGATCTTAAAATCAGGAGCAATCAGGGACACCTAATCAACATAATATATGCATATGCAAATAACCACATTAAAGGGCATGCCCACACATGCTCAACTACACAAAGACAAGGCATCATTTTAGATAAGTTAAAAAGAAGTTCTATACATACACAGACTCCGTATAGGATTATTGGTATTTTCCAACAGATGTAAAAAATTCAAATGGAAAACAAATACAAAAAAAAAAATAAAAGTTATACACTCCCTATGGATGCCACCTTTCGTTGTGGCTAATACCAGAGTCAGGCCACACCCCCTCATATCACATGTAACCCCGCCCATCCTGCCATTATCCTGCCCATGTTCTGCCTATTTTGTGACATCACTCTGACATCAGTGGGCAGGAATGCCCTCTTTTTCCATTTCCAAAGCCTGCTTTCAGCCAATTTACTATGCTTTTCTGTAGAAAAAGCATAGTAAATTAGCTGATTTAACAAACTTCGATAGTATGTTTCCTTTTTTGAAACAGAATACAGGAGTTTGTACAGTGTTTTCCAGACTACCGGAGAATCAATTTGATTTCTGGATAGTCCAGAAAAAAAAAAACAGATAGGTGGCAACCCTAACACTCCCACCCACCCTCACACTTAAGAGAGATGGTTTTAAGACAAGTGCTAAAACATTTTTCAAAACACAAATAATATGGAAGCAATACACACAATAAGGCAAACCTCTAAACATGTTAGCACAAGAACTTTGTACAAAGCATAAAAAAATGAGGTGGAGAAATGCACAAACATTAGGGACACATTTTCAATATTGTTCCTATAAACTTGCTAGAATAACAGGATATGCGTAAGAATATATTTTTTGAAAGATTTCACAGTCTGAAACTGAAATGTCTGTCATTACTTAATGACTTCAGCCTGTGATTTGCCAGAGAATAACACATTTTGTGAGAACAATCTAAACATATGAGGCAAAAGTCATGGATTATACCGCTCAACCTGTTAGCAAAAGAAATCTGCACAAAGCATAAAATAATGAAGGGGGAGAAAAACCCAAGCATCTAGGACAGACTTTAAATATTGCTCCTATAAACTTAGAAAAATGTAGAATAACAGGTTATGTGTTAGAATGCATTTTCTGAAAGATACCAAAGCCTGAAACTCAAATGTCTGTTATTATTTAGTAGTTTCAATCAGTGGTTCGCCATAAAATAACACATTTTATGAGGAACAACCAAAAAATATGAGGCAATAGTTGTATACCTCCCAACCTATTAGCATAAGAAATCTGGACAAAGCATTAAATAATGGGGGGAACAAAGGTCCAAACATTTGGGGCAGATTTTAAATATTCCTCTTATAAACTAAAAATAATGCTGTGAAGGCTGCCAGCCTAGCCAGACAGAATTTTATAGATAATTCTGTCATTTGTAAATATTAATGTGAGCCACAGGCTTGTTGTCTTAAATGGAAAAAATGCTGTTATATGTGGAACTGCAAAAATCTAACAACAGTGCACTCTGCTGACTAAGTAAAGCATGTTGTGACCCTTTGATGTAAATACGGCTCCGGATGATTTAGATGAAGGAATTCTTGCAATTGTTTTAAGGCCAGAGTTAATGGCCAGAATTTGCATGTATAAATGTCCTTTATTGTTCTGGTTTCTGCCCAGAGGTGAAGAATGTAAATATAGTTTCTGTTAGCCTGGGAACCCAGGGAAGTGAGAATAATGATGTAATGTGAACCAGGAATGTGATTTTAAAAACAGAGAGAATTAGAGAGCATTAAGCATTTTTGTCTTGACTACCCAACTCATCAGCACTATGCCTTTGCTCTATATGTAAGTTTATCTTAGACTTGTGTTTTCTCTTAGAAATAGCTAGAAACTAGACAGATTAGACTAAGTGTTTTTCTGTGATGTCAGAACTGTACTACTGAATTATTTTAAGTATTTCTCTGTGATCTCTGAACTCTTGACTAGCACTGTGTAGTAAAAAGCATTGCCTTGTGCTTTGACTATTTGTTATTAAATATTTTTAAACCCTTTCAGCTGTGGCTGTTTTTGTAGAGATAATTTAAGCTCTTTAGAGTACTTGCATGCCTTTGGTAAAATTGTACAAAGCCAGTCAAATAGCTTTAGCCCTGGGCTATACTACCAATTGGATAATAATATTGCACAGTGATAATTGGACACCCTTTTAAGGGCCTTTGAGTAGCCGATAAATATTAGTGGGTGTTGGCAGGTGGTACTACTGTATAGTCTGGGAAAAAGGGGCACAGCTGGAGAACCTGTGCCAGCCATCCCCAGGAGTGTCTGTGTGGTTGTATAAACTCTTCTCAAAGTGTGTGTGTGTGTGTGTGTGTGTGTGTGTGTGTGTGTGTGTGTGTGTGTGTGTGTGTGTGTGTGTGTGTGTGTGTGTGTGTGTGTGTGTGTGTGTCAGCTATGTGGGCAGGGACACGAAGCACTGGTTGGACAGAGAGGGTGCTGGAGGTTTTAGCTTGCCCACTAGGCTGATATACAGACCCTATAGCTGTGCCAGTGGGGAGTCTTATTGGGGACCTGGAGAGCAAGGGAGCGACCATCCCCAGACTGACTGTGATCTCTGTGTGCTCTTAAGGGAAATTACACTTTACTGTGTGTATTTGTTATCCCTTCCTCCTATATGGGATGCCCCTCACTGGTGTTAGTGGTGAGGATTGAGGATCCTTGATTGCTGGCCCAGGGCATGGGCATCACATATTAATTGTTTGGCAGAGGTGGGATATCCACACCACATATTAATTGGTTGGCAAATACTAATTGGCTTGTAGTGGTGTGGGTAGAGTGAATTCCTGTAGCTGGTGTACAGTGAGCTCTGAATGTGTTTGTACTCTAAATCAGCCATGCAGTGAATACTCAGAGTTCAGATCACAATTGTTTTATTTCTTTTGTTAGCTTAGTTAGTCAGGGTGAGCAGGCAGCATGTCAGCAGAAGAGTATGGAAGGCTGACAATGAGCCAGCTGGTGGAGATGTGCCAGGCTAGGAGACTGGTGCATGGAAACCTGACTAAGGCAAACACGATTGCAGCCTTGGTTACAGCTGCATCAGACAGCAGAAACCAGGAGGACAATCAGACTAGCAGTGGAGATATAATACCCTTGGAGAATGGACAGCTCAACCTTTCTGCAGAAGACTTAAAAATCCATCTGGAGCTAAAGAGACTTGAGTTGGAGGCCAGGAAAAGGAGCGGCGGAGTAGGCATGAGAGGGAAATGCTGACTCTTTGCCAGAGTCATGGAGATAATGGGGAAGGGAGTAACTGGACCCCAGAAACACAAAAGGTTAGTAAATTTCTTCTGCAATGTAAAGAGGGGGATAATTTTGATAGTTTCATTCATATGTTTGAGAGCTTATGCAAACAGTATAGTGTTGACCAAAGGCTCTGGGTACAGTTCCATACCCCCTTACTCCATGGTAAAGCTGTAACTGTTTTGTCAAAAATGTCTGATGCTGCATGTTTTGATTATACTGCTGTGAAAAATCACTTGTTAGAATTGTTTAAGCTAACACCTGAAACATATAGGAAAAAGTTTCATGAGCATAGATGCAAGGCAGATGAAAGTGTGTGTGAATATGTTGCTGAAATGAGCACTTATTTCCATAGGTGAGTGAGTGGATGTCAGGTCACCACTTTTGAAGGGCTGGCAGACATTTTGGTGAGGGAAAAATCCCTTAGCACTTTGCTTGAGGACATGAAGATCTGGTTAGCTGATAGACAATGTGCTACTTCAGATGAGTTGGGGAAGAAGGGAGACCTATACCTGGCAAGCAGAGCAGCCCTGCACAGGAAAGGGAACCCAAGTACTGCTCATGGGTCTAAAGGAACCCATGATGGGCAGCACAGACTGCCCCAACAACATCTGCCAGTAGCAGGGGAAGCCACTAGTCCAGGTACATGTCCAGAAGCTGGGGTTAAATGTTTTGAATGCAACCAGTGGGACCATGTGGCATACAGGTGTCCACAGAGGCAAGGTAGGGAACAAAAGGAGCCAGTAAGTGGGAAAGACAAAATGCCAATAGTATGTTGTCTTGGGACAACAAGGGCACCAAACTACCACCAGAGGTTATATCCTATTGTAGTGAATGGCAAAGAGGCCATTACCAAGAGAGACACAGCCTCTGATATCACCATTGTAAAGCCTGCAATGGTTACAGAGGAGCACTACTTGCCTGGGCAGTCTACTTCAGTCAGGGCTTTAGGAGGGATATCATTCCAAATACCTTTGGCTAGGGTTCACTTGGACTGGAAGGGTGGAAAAGGAAGTCAGCAAGTAGGTGTGTTTGAGGATATACCTGCAGATGTCCTGATAGGGAATGATTTTGATAGTGCAGTACCCTGTTCTTGTGCAGTTACAAGCAGTCAGGCTTGGAGGCAAGCAGGTACATCTGGTAGCCTGGGGAGACCTAGACAGACTGCATACTTGCAGCCAGGACTGGTGAGGTGGTTACTTCAGAGAGGGAGCTACCCTGTAGCAGTGAGACTAAAGGTGAGCCACAGCTGCTTGTGGGTACTGATGTTCCCTTGGACAGAGTGCAAGGGCAGAGGTGAGTAGTAGTACCCAGTCTGACTGTGAGGCACCACTGTCAGAGGATGCCAGACATCCTGTGGAAGGGGAGCTGGGAAGGGTTACAAGGAAAGAGTTGAGACAGGCTCAGCTCTCAGACCCTACATTGCAAGGCCTGAGGCGGGTAGCTAGGGAGGCACATAATTCTCAAGGAAAGGGGGAATCTGTGAAATGGGATAAAGGGTTACTATACATAGAGTGGACCCCTGAGGGAGGGCTAGAAAGTGAGAGAGTACAGCATTTGGTAGTGCCTAGAGCCTACCATCTGGCGCTTATAGCCATAGCCCATGATATTCCCTTTGCAGGTCATATGGGCATAAAACATACAAAGAGGCAAATTATGCAGAACTTCTATTGGCCTGGAATTTCCAGAGATGTAACAGGGTACTGCAGGATCTGTGAGCAGTGCCAAAAGGTAGGCAAGCCAGGAGACAAGGTGAAAACTCCTTTGATGCCTCTGCCTGTGATTGAGGAGCTATTTCAGAGGGTAGCTATGGATATTGTGGGTCCTCTGAGTACCCCAAGTTCCACAGGGAAAAAGTATATCCTAGTGGTAGTGGATTATGCTACATGATACCCTGAGGCAGAGAAGGTGGCAAATGCTTTGTTAGAGATTTTCAGCAGGGTAGGTTTCCCAAAAGAAATACTGACTGACAGAGGTGCCAGTTTCATGTCAGACCTGCTGGCTTGTCTGTGGAAGTCCTGTGGGGTGAAGCACATGAAGACCACACTCTACCATCCCCAGGCTAATGGTCTTACTGAGAGGTTAAACTCTACAATCAAGTCCATGTTATGGGCATTTGCAGATCAGCTTAAGAGGGAATGGGACAAATATTTGCCCCATCTGTTGTTTGCTTACATAGAGGTTCCCCAGGAATCCACAGGTTTTTCACCCTTTGAGTTGCTGTATGGGCATAGGGTGAGGAGACCTCTAGATTTATTTCGAGATGAGTGGGAAGGTGAGTGTGAGTCTCACAAGGAGTCTGTTGTGGCATACATCCTAAACCTCAGGACAAGGCTCAGGGAAGTCATGGGCTTGGCCAAAGAGAACCTGGCAGAAGCCCAACAACAGAAAAAAGTGTGGTATGATAGGAATGCTCAAGCTAGAGAGTATGCTGTGGGGCAGCAGGTAATGGATCTCAATCCTGTCAGACACAACAAGCTGCAAGCAGCTTGGGAGGGACCCTACAAAGTGGTAAGAAAGGTAAATGATGTTAACTACATGGTGGAACTGCTAGGCAGAAGGCAGGCACAAATTGTATCATGTTAACATGATCAAACCTTACCATGATTGGGAGGCCCTTGTGCTGAGCATTTGCAGTGGATTGCAGGAGGAGTCTGAGGGAGATCTGGGACTGATCTCCTTGGTGAGGCTTGGGCTGGCACCTCAGTGGAAGGGGTTGCAATGTCCCAGCAGCTATCTCCTACCCAGGTTCGAGAAATCTGAGCAGTGTTGTAGGAATTTGGGGACATGTTCACTGGGAAACCAGGGTGCACCCACCTGCGGCAACACCAGGTGGATACAGGACCCCAAAGGCCTATTAGGCAGGCCCCTTATAGAGTGCCTGAGAGAGTCAAACAGACTCTGAGGGAGGAAGTACAGGAGATGTTGGAACTAGGGGTAATTCAAGAGTCCAACAGTCCTTTGGCCTCCTCAGTGGTGCTGGTGCCAAGGAAGGATGGCAGCACCAGGTTCTGTGTGGACTACAGGAAATTAAATAGTCATGCAGAGTCGGATGCTTACCCCATGCCTAGGACAGATGAGGCCCTAGAGCAGCTGGGTGGGGCTAAGTATCTTAACAACCATTGATCTTACCAAGGGTTACTGGCAGGTGCCCTTGACTTCCAGTGCTAGAGAGAGATGTCAGCCTTTGTGACTCCTTTTGGCTTGTATGAGTTCACATAGGCATTTATTTATTTATTTACTGGGAAAGTCTGACTGGGTACAGGTGTCCTTTTTCAGCAGAGACCTGGGGAGAAACACTCCATGGTATCATAGTTAATGCAATCAATATTTACAATAGCAAATTTTATAGTTAGTTTCCATGAATACATAGCATAATAGTATAATAAAATCTGGATTGATATTCAGAAACATTAAATTTACAAGCCTTGTATTGAGACTTTACAAATAGAGGCGTGGTGTATAAGATAGGTGTAAGTAATTTAAGAAATACAATACAGTGGGGTATTAGAGGAGGTAAGCAAGTTTGTGTTGATAAAGAAGTAGTGATGAAATATTAATTTGGTTGTGCTAATCAGAAGTAGGTATAATAGTTTAAGAAGTACTATAAAGTGAGGTACTAGAAGGGGATAAGAAGGCTAAGTGATTTAGTGCTTTAAAGGAAGTATAATAAAGGTGATTAAGGGTGTTAGAGAGTTATATCTCAGATGAGGATCAGGGACAAAGCCAGGAGGCAGAGAAGAAATCTTTTAGTAATAGCTTGAAAAGATGAAGGTGGATGATAGACCTGATTGATATACATATTTTATTCCAAGTTGTAGCTACACTACTGAATGCAGACTGACCCCAGCAGCCCTTTGTGGTTTGTAGATGGTAAATACCTGTTTATAATTTTACCAAAGGATAATTTTGAAGATAGTATTGGATTAGGGAACTAATTGCTGGGCAGACGGATGGTGTACGGAGGATTTTATGCATTAAGGTAAGCTGAGTAAAAGATAGGGGACGAGGAAGCATGAGCCAGTTAAGTGTTTTTAGTGCTAAACAGTGGTGGGTACAGTAAGGTTTGTTGCAAGCAAATCTGGCGACTTTGTTATAGTATTATTCAAGTTTAGAACTAAGTGAGGCTTGTAGGCTGGTCATGTTAGGGGCTTCATATAGGAGAGAGGGTAAGAGGTATGTGGTAGCTAGAATTACCATGACAGACTCTGTAAGGAATTTCTTTACTCTGTGTTGTGTGCCTAGTTTTTGATGGGTTTTCTTGATGCTGTTGCAGATATGCAAATCAAATTTAAAATTGTCATCAGTTGTCATGCCAAGTAGTTTGGGATGTGGGATAACTTCACTCATGGTATTATTTAAGGAAGACATTTTGCTATGTTGATATACACTAATGGTAGCCCTTTTATTGTTGCTGCTGATCCAAGGACATTTATGGGGAGAAGGGGATACGACGAGTTATTGTTTGAGTGTGTGCTGTAGAGAATAGGCCCCATAGGGATCTTTCGTAGACTTCAATGGATGCATATCCGATTTCCATGAGTTTTGTCACAGAGGTTACAAATTACCTTTAATTTTCAGTGGCATCAGTCCAGGGAAAGCAATTTTATTGAGGGCTGCATTCAATGACTAGAAGATGAGAAACGTGTGGTTTGGGTAAAAATGTTAATCTGTGCTTTTTGCATCACACAGTGTGGTGCAAAAAGATAAGTCACCAAGCATGACAATTCAGTTTAAGTCAACATTTTGAACTATATTACCATTATAACCACTGTCAAAACAACACCAAGCTTTGTCATGGTTAGTTGTCTGTCAGGGGCCAGAATCCAACATATCACACATGCACTCAATTCTCTCAAAACAGGTACTATTATGACTCTGTCATAGTCCATGTTGGTGTGAATGACTTGAGACGTACCTTTCTGGACTATATGAAGAGAGATATGATTGAACTCGCTGGATATGTCTCCCAGGCAGTTATGTCCCTAGCCTTAAGCAGCATTCTACCGTCACCCAAAATGATGCCTGAATACAAATAGAAAATGACTGACTTTAACAATTGGCTTAGTTTCTGGTGTCATTCCATGGGGATCCACTACCTGACAGCCTGGGAAGATCTAATCGATAGACCATGATGCTTTACAAGAGATGGTCTGCATCTGTCTAACCTGGGCTTCAGGATTCTGGCAAAGGCTCTTGCCTCCCATATATTGCCTTTTTTAGGAAAAAGTGATGAAGTCAAAATGACCAACATAAAAATTTCAACAAAATACAAATTAAAGGTCATGCTGCTAAACGTTAGGAGTCTAAATATGAAACTGCACTCATTGCAAGCATTCCTAACCCTGGAAAATGCTGACATCTGTGTAGTCACAGAAACCTGGTTCAAAGATGCAGAGAGCACCCCAGCCTTACCTGGTTACTGATCCTATCATACATTCAGACCCCAAACTGTGGATAGTAAAGCCAAAGGAGGTGGAGCTTCAATATATATTAAAGACATACACACCACCAGGCTGGTCAGACAGTATGACCCACAGGAGACACTGCAGGTGCAGTTAGCTATTGACAAGACCCCTATACAAATCATAGCTAGCTAGCAGCCCCCAAATCTAACCCAAGATGCCCAAACTGCCTGTCTAGACCTCTTTGAATCTATCAGGATTCAACCCTTTACCCTGATCCTGGGTGACTTTAACTACCCAAATATAGACTGGAAGGACTACTCTTGCCAGAACACAAATGCCCAGAGATCCCTCAATTTTGTTAATGCAAATTCTTTGGAACAGCTAGTCGTTACCCCCACAAGAGGTGATAATATCTTGGACTTGGTATTAACCAACATGAGTAACCACTGCAGCATCCCTGCAGTATCATCCTCCCTTGTAAGATCCGACCATAAATCAATCACATTCAAAGTCACCATCTCCCCGACCCCCCTCTAGCTAGGGTAAATAAAAAAAACTTCCCTAAAGCTGATTACAGCCTCCTGAGGGATGGAATAAACAGGTTCACAGCCCCCTCCCTCTCTCTAGGAACTGGCACCAGTATCCAAAACTATACCTAATTACTATACGAACATTTATACAGATGCATGTAATCAGGAATACCTGACAGGACTAAATCATCCTCCTCAAGGAAGAGTAAACCTGTCTGGTGGACAGCTGCAATAAATAAACTCTATAACAAAAGAAATAAAAAAAATTGCTGTCCAGGACCAAGAAGGAGCAGGTACCCAATTGGAAGCAATCTCTCCTTAGCTTAAAGAAGCAAATAAGAGCACTAGTGAAATTCTCCAAAGCAAACTTCGAGTCCATATTGGCCACATCTACTAGAGACAATCATAAGGCCTTCTTCACATATGTCTGTAATCCCAAAGGTAGCACCCAGATCTGTTCAGAACTCGTGGTCAAGGACACCACATATACAAATGCCGTAGATATAGTAAACTTGCTGGCTGTCAGATTCAGTGAAAATTTCACTCCTCAGTCCCCCCCCATCAGTAAATCAGGACATTCTCAGTACCTGCCCCCTTCCCCTTATATCTAGGGATCAGGTCATCACTGCTCTATCAAAGGGAAAAATACAGCCTCCATGGGACCCGATAACATCCTAGGCTGCATTCTACATGAACTCAGGCAGGAACTTGCAACACCATTAGGCGCCCTATTCAACCAAACCCTGAGTTTTGTCCCAGCTGAGTGGAGGACAGCCACTGTCATCCCTTTACACAAAGGTGGAGCGTCCACTGATCCAGGAAATTATAGACCCATCAGCCTAACTAGCCTGATCTGCAAAGCCATGGAACAGATTATCATGGACCTCATTAACAAGGACATTGTCAACCTACAAACACTCAATCCCATACAGTTTGGCTTCATCAAGGGGAGGTCATCTCTGTTAAATTTGGTCGACTTTTTTGAGACAGTCACCAAAGCCTTGGATGAGGGGAAGATGGTGCACGCCACCTACCTTGACCTGGCCAAAGCCTTTGACACTATTCGCCACTCAGGCATAATCAGTAAACTCTCACAGCTAGGCATCAATCCATATGTTACCAGATGGGTAAACAACTGGCTCACTGATAGAACCCACCTAGTCAAAATAGGAGAATCCACCTCAAGCAGTAGACCCATATCGAGTGGCATACCCCAGGGTTCGGTCTTGGGGCCTCTGTTATTTGGGATATACTTTTCTGAGGTACAGGCCAAAACCAGTAGCTATGGCTGACAAAGTTTTCAGATGACTGCAAGTTGGGAGCTGTCAACAATTCCCCTAGTGACGTGGACATCCTTCAAGAGGATCTTACCAAAACAAATGACTGGTGCCAGAAACATGGCCTCAAGCTGAATACAAAAAAATGCACCGTCATCCCCTTTGGGGAAAGAGATGTCCCCACAAATTATCACATTAATAACAATGTTCTAAGCATGCAGTCAGTCGTGAGGGATTTGGGCACCCAGATTGATAGCAGCCTGA
Organism: Protopterus annectens; assembly: GCF_019279795.1. Classification (NCBI taxonomy): domain Eukaryota; kingdom Metazoa; phylum Chordata; order Ceratodontiformes; family Protopteridae; genus Protopterus; species Protopterus annectens. The sequence continues at coordinate 520,551,787 of NC_056746.1, read as the reverse complement.
ATTTTGACCACCATGTTGCTTCCATTGGATGGAAAGCTTTCTACATGGCCCACCTCATAAGTAAGGGTATCTCATCCAGGGACAAGGAGGTAATAACATCCCTGTATTCTTCCCTTATAAGACCCATTATGGAGTACAACGCCCCATTCGGCATGTACCTCGCAAAGCACATGCAGTAGCTGGAGAGACCACAGAGGTTCCTCAACAGGAGAATCCAGGACCTCAAAGATCTACCATACACAGATAGGCTAAAAGCCCTATCCCTCTACTATGTTTCATACAGACTTCTCAGAGGTGGCTTCTGTCTGGCATACAAGGCGATCTTGGACCCCACCTTGATGGGACTGCTGTATATCCGCAAGTCAAGCTCCACTCGAGTAACCCCCACACGTGGCCTCAACCTGGTCTGCGACATCAATAGGGTTTGCTGGTGGGACAGATTTGTGTCCCAGAGACTCCCCCATCTATGGAATAGACTCCCTCTCCATGTCAAGCAGAGTACCTCTTTACCCCTTTTTAAGCACAATCTGGATAACTGGATGGGAAATAGAAAATACATCCCTGGGATTCCACCTGTGTCCCTGTTGGGCAGGGGCATCAGATGCTGATTTGTCTATGCATGGGCTAAACTCTTGGCTAGGCTTATAAGGGCCTCAGGGCCAATAGCCTAGTAACTTCCTATGATCCTATGATCTTAAAATGCACCCACAAAGTTAATCTTATTTGTAGTCCTACTCATACAACAAGTAGGAGACATACAATTAAATTCCGGCCTATTCTCTACTCCACACACTCAAACAATAACTTATATCCCACGTTCCCCATGCACCAAAAAAATCAAAAAAAGAAATGCAGATATAAAGCACTTCAGTTCTCCAGTCATGATCACAATAACAGTATTGGCCTTCGTCTCTGAATGGTGGCAATGCAAAACTGCCCCATAGGCAACTACCAACTTCCAAGTGATAGTGCAACTGGCATAATCTTGTCATTATCGTAAAATAATTTATTTCTTGGTGACCTAAGTTGTCTCAACATTGAGTGAGAGAGCTATGCTTCATCAATAATTAGGCACAAAACAGTAAAATAATTCATAAATTTTAACTATCTTGGACAAATTTTAAAAACTCCAACAGGGGATCATATTAGGTATCATATCCACAACAATCCCTGTCTGTTATGCGAAGGTAAACATTGTCCCACCCCCTTCATGCTCTAACCACATTGCTGTGATATGTCTGATATATATATACACAGCAAAGAAAAAGACTCAACATATAAAGTCCTAATTATGCCAAAACAATACACAAGAAAAGAGACATCCAGGACACCGCAGAAGAATTTATTTTATAAGCTTCCACAAATGCAAAAAAATGCTTTTGTGATATCTTATTCAGGTATATGGGGCTTTTAGGGACAACTACCTCTGGGAATGTTTGGGGTTATCAAAAAGTAGTAGGGAATCATCAGGCAACCTATGTAGAATATTCTATAGGAATGAGAAGTGTACTAAGTTGGTTCTTAGAGAGAGCAGCTGATGTATGGAACAAACTACAAACAAAGGAAGTACTACATTAGGTATTTTTAAGAACAGACTGGGCACTTATTATAGGAATGACTGTTATGGTATATTCCCAGGCTAGAAGGGCATTAATACCCATGTTTTAAATATCTTTATGTATGTTTGTAAACTTTATTCAGTCCAATGCACTAAGGCTAAGGTCAGCTCTATCAAAAGAATAACTCCATAAAACAATCAAAAGAAACAAAGCTTCACTTGTGGTAAAAGTTAGTATTAAGATGTGTGTCTTTAATAAAGCCTCCTACAGCTACATACAAATACTGAAGGGGAAGAAACAATAATATAGTGTCCCAGAACAAAATTGTTTCACGTTAACAGAACCAAGAGATATAATTTACACACTGGCCTATATATTTGGAACAAATGTCTGGCCACAAAGGGGAATCTATCCACCCTTCCACTCAGCAACATGATCCTCCCCAAAATTACATCCAAAATGGTCAGCTCTGCCCTCAGTAAGATCAAAAACACCAGTTCCATTAGGCTACATTAGGTACAAAGAAACCTAATCTGTGCAAACAAAAATAACAGAATAACTTTTATACAAATTCTTAATAGAGCAGCAAGTACAGGCTGCATACCTGATAACTGAAAGCAGCCTGTGGAGGCCCAAGACACAAGAAGGCTCTTCCACAGACCCATATGATTACAGACTGACCAGCTTCAAAAGTATATTGTGTGAGGTGATGGTTAGAGACATCATGATACCTACTGAGAGAGACATTAGAAACCTTCTAAACCATAATTAAATCTAGTATGGATTTGTCAAAGGAAGATCTTGTATACTTAACTTCATTAATTATTTTTTTGAATGTGACCACCACACTGGATGAGGGTTTACCTGCCCATGCATCTTACTGCAAACTGGCTAAAGCATTCAACATTATACGTCATGATAAAAATCATACATCAGCTTATTGAACTGAAAGTACATAAATCCATAATATGTTGGATCCATATTTGGCTATGGGTTGTATGAAAAAGGTAAGAAAAGGAGATCTATTCTGCGGGTCTATGTTATATAATCGGAGTTTTATAACTTCAAATACCATATGGTCGACACCAGATGGTCGAAGTTATAAAACTTTGAATGTATAAAAAAAATAAAATAAAAAATTAAAACAACAAACCTGAAACTAAGGGTTGTAGGCAGGGGGCAAACCCCCTGCACCCCCACACCCCCCGCTCTTTAAATATATCAACTCTGAGACCACACTATAATGCAGAAAAGGAAGATTTCCCTTTACTGCACTGTAGTGCGATCTTGGAGTTGGTATATTTAAAGAGCGAGGGGTGTGGTGAGTGCAGGGGGGCTTTTTTTTTTAAATGTTTGAAGTTTTATAACTTCGACCATATGGTGTCAATCATATGGTATTCAAAGTTATAAAACTTTGTTCATATAATATAGACCCTTATCCTGCACACCATCTCTTGTCAACAATGGAGTTCTTCAAAGCTCCAGCCTGAGGCCACTCTTTTGTGTCCTCTTGCTCTCAGATATCAGCACCGATCACAATGTACTTCACCAAATATGCAGGTATTTGTACACTTTAGAGCATTGTTTTTAATCCTTCTGACACAACTACTTCACACTACACATGAATGGTGTAATACAAATGACCTTGCCTTCATTGTCAAAAAATGTAGTATCCTGGCAATTCACAAAAAAAAAAAACAAAACAGCTTTATACACTACTGATGGATAACAGCTAAATGTTGACAGCATATTAAATGATCTTGGAGTCCTTTTAGGTGATGACCTTTCACTTGATCCCCAGGCAGTCTGCAAAGCATACAAAGGTGCTCACCTGATCCTCCATGGGGTTGAAAATCATACTGAAGAAATAATCATCCCTCTTAATGAAGCTCTTATTAGACCAGTTATAGACTACTGTATCCTGTTCTGTAATCTGCTCAGTGCAAGAAGGCACAAATTTCCCGCAAAAAAAGAACTGAAGGCTTACGTTATAGTAGAAGACTCTTACAACACTCACTCCCTTCCCTGTATCTTATCACCTAATTAGAGGAAATGTGTGCCTGAGATGCAGAGCAAAATTCTGAGACCTGTGCTGCTGCATGCAGCTATAGATGTGCAAGACTGTTGCACTTATGTATCATTAGCATCATAGCATGTAAACCTTTGGACAGCCATTAAATGCTAGGATATACAGCTGCTGCATGTATGTATCATTATCATGTAAAGCTTTGGTCAATCATTAAATGCTAGGATATACAGCTGTTGTATGTATGTATGTATCATTATCATGTAAAGCTTTGGTCAACCATTAAATGCTAGGATATACAGCTGTTGCATGTATGTATCATTATCATGTACAGTTTTGATAAAGCACTGCATGCCAGGATATACAACGCATGGTGCCACTGATGTGTTCCTATGCCTTTTATGTCCCAGAAGTAGTATGTATGTTGAATAAAATAGCACAGATGGTACCAGTATCCTTTGTTACGTTTTTGCACAAATGTACAAACTCAATGTAGGCGGGTTATTAAACACTTACATATCAGTAAAAAAGTAAATCAATGCAATACCGCTGCACTCTGTGCAGGCCTTGAAAGGAATGCAGCAGAGTATTACTACTGGCCTGCCATGAGTAAATATTCCTGTAAGCATTACACAGATTTTGTAGGAAGTATGTTACATCTGAAGCAATGTAGCTCATATTAAGAAGTGGTCTAATTAATTCAGACATCATTGTAAACAAACCTGAACAAATCCAGTCATTCATTTCCACCCATAAACTGGATATTGCAGTCAGTGAATCCTGGATAAAAACTGACACACACAATTTAAGCTTTCACATCAAATGCTATAAATACCTAGTCAGAGTAAAACCATTCAAGGTAGGAAGTGTCATTCTTTTACTGAACAAGGATAGTAATTGCCAAAGGACAACAATCAAATAACCATGATCTATGTTGGCTGGTCTTCTTCGTTCAAGAGAAGCTCTGGCAAACCCTCACCATGGTAATAGCTTATCTCCCTTCAACACAACTAATCACAACCAGACATTTTAAATGTAACAAATCTCAGCAAAGAAAACATAATTTTGGCTGACTTCAATATTAACCTTTTCAATCCCTCAGACTTAGAATTCTGGATTTCCTTACTTCACAAACCTTCTGCAATTGATCAAAGAAACCTTAATATCAAAGTTTTTAAGAGTCAAATTCTCCCTCCTAGACTTGTTAATTAGACTTCCATAAGAAGATCTCTAACCTTGCCATCCTTCCATCACCGATGAGTGACCACTCTCAAATGTCATTCTCTAAAATTTCCAGAAACAACCTCCCTGCTAATTACCTTTAGAAGAAATCTGATAAAAAGATTAAAGCTGTCTAAAATGAACTTGCACAAACAAGCTGAGTACCCCTTCTAACCATCCAAGACCCCTCATCTTGGCTACTAATCTCACTAATACTCTGTTTCAGTTACAAAATATTTCCCCAAAATATGTTGACTCTGCTCATCTCATAAAACCAACAAATCACTAAAGAACTTAGAGCCTGCTACAATCTGATTAATGAGGCCTGGTGTCAATGGAAAGCGCCCGCTTACTTTGTGCAGCTGACAAAGATTTGTTTTTCTAAGAAGTCTACCAAAAATACAGTTTGAAGATTACAAACTCCAGCAGGTCATCCAAAACACCCAAAAGAAACTCAGGGGCTTAGTCAACAAAATAACAAGTTGTTCCACACCACAGTCTCGTCTAATAACAACAACGTTCCCACTTCTTTGGCATATCTAATTGCACTAAACTTTCTAACCAAGATTATCATCCCTCTCTACCACCTCTGTAATGATTCAAACCCATTATACACTCTCTGAATCACCACATCTGCTCCAAAGCCATGAAATCAAGATATTGAAATGCAGCTAAGTTCCTACCAATGACCCACTTAGAGCAGATGGCCTCTATCCCTGCTTTTGTTCTCTGTCAGAACTACATCTTATATACTCTCACTTATAAAACTTTTACCCTACAATGATGTTATGCCCAGCCAATGTAAAACAGCTATAGTGAAATCTCTGCATAAAATCTTAAATCCATTTCTACCAATGACTTCTGGTCTATCTCAGTTCTACCAACGCTAACCAAAATAATAGAAAATCATATATATTAATACATTTCTCTCTCTCTCTCTCTCTGAATATGTTCATACTTACATAGCTATTTCACACTATTAACATGGCCCCTGATTAGGCATGATCACAATGACCACATTTTCCACACTTTCTGATGATATTTTATACAGCATGAGCAGTAGCTTACTCACAGGTGGTGCCCTATTCATAGATCTCAGTAAAGCATTCTGTTTAGTAGCCTACAATCACCTTTTGTCCTCCTTGCGAACATCTGGCTGCAGCACCACAGCCCTACAGAGGTTCATATTTAACTGGGGTGGATGACTTAGTGAAATGTATTAGTACGCATTTCTTGTTATTTAGTTTTGTTCATGGTTCTGGCAAAATTTATGTCTGTGGCAGCCCTTCCTTGAGAATATTAGTGTTAGTGGGAGATTCTATGATTGCTCTTAATTTGCAATCATCTGGAAATTTGGTCAGCCAGAGGCCCTTGATGTTGGCCTTGACTTCAGAGAGTAGATGCCAAAATGAAGTTGCCCCAGGACTGATCCCTGAGGGACTCCATTTGTGACTGACCTCTTTGTAGAGATGGACTGTCTAATTCAAAATTCCTAGGTCCTGTCTTTGAGCCACCTGGCTGCTACTGGGTGGCATAAGGGTTTATACCTAACTTCTTGAGTTTGCCAGCAATACTCAAATGGGATATTGTGCCAAATGATTTGCCACATCAAGGTAAGCAGTGCAACCTGTTTTACCCTCAATAATTGCTTTGGTGACCTTCCCAAAGACGTCCACCAGGTTGAGTAGGCATGACTTGTCCTTGACAAAACCAAACTGAGTTTGGTCTCGTGCCTGAAGGTTTTCTATGTCATTATTGATCATTTATATGATAATGTTTTCCATGGCTTTGCATACAGGACTAGTATGACTTATGGGTCTGTAGTTTCCAGGGTCTGTAGATGGAACACCTTTGTGCAGAGGGATGATGGTTGCTTTTCTTCATTCATGGGGCACAAAGCCTGATTGAACTCTACAGTAAAATAGTGATTCCAGAGGACCTGATAGCTCATGATACATGCTATTTAGAAGGCAGCCTGAGGCATTGTCTGGGTCTATCAATGCAATGTTCTTGGCCTTAGAGAGAACATTAAGGACCTTTCCCTAATGATAGTAGGAGGAATTATATTTGATAGTATTTCCTAAGGGCAGGCTGAAGGGGGAGAGAGATGTAAAATTAGACCTGAATTTTTCTGCCAGTAGGTTTACTACAGTTTCTGGATCAATATAGGTGGCTCCATTAATGATGAGCTCTGCACACAATTACATATTGCCTTTTAATTTGCAGACATAGCTAAAAATGCCTTGAGGTTGTCCTGGTAGGCCAAATTTACCTTGTTGCTGTATTAACTAATTAGTCATGCATATATTCAATTCCTAACAAGTAGATGGTGTTGCCTAGACAAAGCATATATATGTTGAATATTCTTCCTCCAAAATACTAATATGCAACCAATCAACCAAATCCTGCATGTTACCTTTAATATTAAAGTGCAGCTAATGAGTTCACATTCCTTACCTCTATATATATATATATATATATATATATATATATATATATATATATATTATCTCCAATTTGCACCAACTTGGTGGAAAGGAAATGCATTTGTTCAGTTTTCTCAGGTTTGGCATGACCTCAGAAAGAGGTATATATAGAGATCAGGATGGGAGGGCATGGTCCTACTTTGAGTGTGTTGAGGGCACAGCCACCTCTACAAAACATTTAAGTTAGTATTGCATTTAGTATAACGTACCAAAAGGTCTACCAGGTAGTAGTAAGACTGTTCACAATAATAAATCATATGCAGTATATTAAACTTTAGGATAACAACACAGAACTGAAGATACTGCCTTTATTGGAGCTGAGAACATGTCAAATAAAATAAAAAAACAGCTATAAATGCCACTCTCATATTTGTGGACCAAAAGTATTCAAAGTTTCTCTTTATAATAACCTGCACAGGTCACAACTTTAAATGAACAGATAACTAATCTGTTCCAGTCATTACTATTTTGGGGGAAATGAATGTGGAATTGAAAGTTGATAAATAAACACACTGCTTACCATGCAAAGCCAAAAATTACAAACCCAGTTGCTCAAAGTACAAACAACCTTAAAGACCAAATGTACAAATTATCCTGTGCCCATATATTCATTCAGAAATTACCCAAATAACCAAAGGACATTGCAAAAAAAACAGCAGTAAATGCTCAGTTGTTGTCTTCCACAATATTTCAGCTAATAATTTCAAAACCCTGTTTCAAAGTATGTAATCAGCTCTGGAATCTAAATAGATACTAGAATTCTAGAGAGTTGTTGTTGTTCTGTCTTTTGGCTTTTCCCGGTTAGGGGTCGCCACAGCAGAACTCCGGTCCACTAATGATTGGCAGTAGATTTTTATGTGCCGAGTTGCCAGCTCTGACGCACAACCTTCAACGAAGGTATGCCCATTCACGCATGTCTCCAGACAAAAGACGTTCTAGCTGAGAATCGATTAAAGAATATAAAATGTTGCTGTTACATTCAACCTTGAGCTTAGGAGGAAACAGGAGGCATAAGGAATTCCCAGGAATGTAAGCTTTTGACAAACCTCTGTGAACACATTCTCTTCCATCTGAGTGACAAATGCAACAGTCAAAAATGAAGTTGCGGTTTTAAATGCTACTGCTCCAGTTTGAACAAAATTAGTTCCAAATTAAAAATTATCTGGTGTTATCCCACGGTAAGCAGGAAAATCAAAACAACCTGAATTGTGAAACCAAAACATGAGCCAAATCATACAGATATAAAAGGATTTAATTAAATAAGTTGTACAAACTCCCTATTTATACCTCTCAGTTGTACAGATTTTTGAAGAATGTCCAGATTTTTGCCTCATATTTTTGGCTTCTGACTCATACAATTGTGGTTTTCTGGCAAATCATTGTCAAATCTTTGAATGCTGAAGTCAGAAAATAATGACAGGAATTTGAGATTCAGACTTCATACCCTTCAGAAAATTCATGCTAGTGCAAAACCTATTATTTTATCAACATCCTAAGTTTGTAAGAGCAAGATTTAAATTTTTTTCCTATTTTTGGGCCTTTGTCTCTTCATTATTTATGGCTTTGTGCAGATTCCTTGCTCTAAGATTTTGAGAGCTATGCATATATTCCATGTGTTTTATAAAATCCAATCATCACTTTTTAACAGCATAGTCCTGTTTTACAAAGTTTTAAATTTATTTTTTAATTGTTTCAAATTACCAATAAATAAAATGCTTACTGATTTCCCTATGACTAGTCTGCACATCTCTTATATTGTTAGAAAGAAAGCTGCATACACTTTTGGGTAAAAAAAAGGATCATATTTTTTTTTGCTTTATAATGAATCTACTTTTTTGGTGTTTAAAAGAAGTGGTAGTTGATTACTCATCTCTGGAGTGCAAAGTTAGTGTAGCACAACCCCAGTCTAAACCATTATTTATGGGAAGGTAATGATATAATCTGTTGTTATACAACACACCTGACCTTGCTCCATCATATGTAGAGATTTTGTTTTGTCATACTGAGCCACCTCCTATACGCACATGCGTGTACCTACAATCATGTTAACAATACTGACACAGAAAAAACACTTTAACTGCAGTAATCCCCTTTCTGCTCAATTTCCTTTTGTTTCACTTTCAGCTGCAATGTTTCTTTTATATGCCATTTCATTACCTTTTTTTCTGCTGTACAGCAGTGAAACCCTCCATTAAATTATTGCCTCTCACCCCATCTGTCTTACCCGCTTCCATTTACAGTACTTTTGCATGCATCTCTTGTTTTCAGCTTGGCAGAAAACATGCACTTGTTCTTCTAGTGATATATTTACCAGTGAAATAATTAATGATTCTCTTTTATCTTTTAAATTCATAACATACCAGTTCTTTTACATATCACAATGTACAATTCTTGTATTACAAAATAACCCATGTTGTGCTATAATAGCTATAAAGCCTGCAGGGGGTGCTATGGTACACAATGCTGATCTGCCCTTCAGCACAATGCACTGTTTTTTTTTCGAATTCAGTACACATTGAGTTTACATTCAAATCCCTGTAGCAGTATTGTGCATGTTGATTGTAAGGTACTTTTAAATTATCTGCCCCCAGCATCTCTGATATTGCCTTTAGAGCCTTTTATGATACAATATTGACATTTATTTATAATGCAACCTGGGTACTATTTGGATACATTTCTAATTGAGAAGTTAGTACACTTTTGGGCATGGCCCATGAAATTTACAAAGACAGTCATCCTAGGTTTGGTGCAGTTTATCTAGGGGATTTGGGATTTGTACTGTCACGGATACATTAAACACATAGCACTCATATGTCAGACTTTACAAACTGCCATTTATTTCAACTGAACTGCATGATCTTGAGTATCACATTTGGGGATCTTTGTTTTCACAAAAAACAAACAAAAAAAAAAAAAAGAGTGCCATTTCTGATAGACTAAGTGGAAAACTGTACATAAACCTGAAATGTTTTAGTAAAAATACATCAAAGTGGTGAAATGTGAAAACAACAATACAGATGGAACTGTTTTTTTGGACAGCTGCAGCCAATAATGTGGAAAATTATATGAAAAAGACTATACAGGACATGCAACTGCTTTACTGTAAATCTGGTGCAATATGGAAAGTATATATTTCCACACATTTAGCCAGATTGAACCAGTATTTATTTTTACCTTTTTTTTTAAAATCTACTCTTTGTAATTAAAATTTTGATTGACAAGGAAAGTAATGTATACTCTGACTCACTGAAGGAGAAATTGGTTTACAGGAATTATGCTAAGTGTATATTTTCCACTGGTGCCTCATCTTGCATGCTCCTCTACAGGTGAGATGGAATGTCTCTCCTCTGTGAATCTGGGGTCTGAAATCCTTCTCAGCAGTTATGTGTTACTGTATAAGGACTACTCTTCCCTCAGTTGCTGTGAGTCAGGTAGAGCTCTATGTGTTTTGTCCTCAGATTTAGTCACACTACTCCCAGACTTGTTTAAGAGCAAATACATTATTAAATAACTACATTGTGTCTAGTATCTGAAGATCCTCTATTCCAATAAACAAGAAGGTTCTCTGTTTTGGGGCTTTCTGCTATGATTTTTAATGGCTAGTGCTATGACTTTAACGGTTAAAGGTTAATGGGGTATAGCTCTGTGAGTTTATATTTCATTTTGCCTTGGCTGTTCATATTTTGCAACATCTGAAGATAGTGAGAGAAAAATGATTTTCATTCCAAGAACTAATTTTATTTCATCCACATAAGCATGCAAACAAATAAATGTGCAATTCTTTTGCATGGTGCACAAATAGCCATTAACAGTGATACCCATACACATCTTATATAAGCTAATGTTTTACAAGCAATACACATAAAAAGTAAACACTGACAGCATTCAGGCTTTTAGTACACACTCTAAAGAGTTATTCCATACATCACATACATAGATCAAAAGTCAAAGTCCTTTGGAGGTTATCACAAAGGAGAAAAATAAGTTCTAAACTTAGTTCTGCCAACAAACACTGACAAACTACACAAAACAGAAATAAAAACATAAACCCATTCTCCCTTTCTAGTTATTTTTGCCATCTGCTATCTACTCCACTTACCCAGCACAATTTTCCTGGGTCCGCCCTCTCTGTGGCCAATCTCCATTTTCCTGATATAGTCCATTTCCCTTTTAAACTCCTCTGTACTTGGTGGTTCTGACCTTTTCCATTTCTTTGTAATCATTTTCTTTGTAAGCAGTAGTAGTAATGCAAGTAATGCCTTCATTTGCTTGGAAAAGGACTCCCCTAATCCAAATCAACATCTTCATCATTTCTTTAGTAAAGTCTACCTGCTGCCAAGCTATTTTGTTAAGTTGCTCTTGAAGTTGTACATTGAAAGTGCAGAGTCCGTGGCAATCCCAAAAGATATGGTTCTAATCTCTCCTTTCCTGTGTTCTCTATCTCCAACATGTAACCTCTACTTGTGGAGACAGGCAATTCAGCCACGCTGGTGAGTAAAAATACTTGTGGAGACTCTTCCATGCTAATATGCAAAACTTTCTTGAGTTGGCCACATATCTGGGGCTTAAATATATCTAGGGCCAGTCCTGCTATTTGAGCCAACTCTAACTATCTATTCCAATCACTTCTCACTTTTCTCATTGAATCTTGCTTAAGTTCTAATCTAGTTCTATATGCCCTTGTTATTAATTTTATTCTCAAGGAGTCTGCTGACCTCACTTTCATAAAATAATTCACAATCCCATGAATTTTATCACTTCTCTTACCTTCCTAAGCATGCCCCAGAAGTCTAATGTGAGTCCTTTATTTAATAATCTGTGCCTTTCCTTTAAAGAAAAAAAATCACCCTTTAGCCTCATGCCAGCTCTTTACTTTGGTCCCCTCCATTACATTTTCTTAGTATTTCAATTTTGCTTTACACTCCTCCAAGCATTTGTCACCTGGTATGGCTTGCTTTGATTTCCCTCCCAGAATGTACATATGTCCCCTGTTTCTGTCCAGTACACACCCCTCAAAGATCCAGTTTTATAGTCATATTTTCCCCTTCAGTATATAATAACATGTTTTTCCACCTGACATTTTAACTCTTATCCAGCAAAAGATATATTGGCTTTAATTGGGTTGGTTTGTAGTACTCCTCTACATTAGGTAAACCCACACTTCCCTGGTCTATAAGAAGCTCCATTTACCTACCCTTTCTTTTCTGCTGTGCCATATGAACGCATTCAATTCCTTGTTTATTTTGCTCCATGTCTCATTGTTAGGAGAAGAACATTAGACCTGACTGTCGTATAATATCAAGGGGACCACAAACATTTTTATAGCTAAAATTTTACTATCCAGGGAAATTTCCATTAATCTCCAAGTCTTTATTTTCTGGGTTATTTTGTCTAGTGTCTCTGTCTATATAGCCTTAAAGGTAGTGTGACAGAATCTTAGTAACTCTTTTAGATAGACATTAGTGATAGGGCTACTGTTTCTAATTCAGTCTATCTGAAACTTATTTTCTATTTCCTTGTTTTACATCCAATCTGTTTGTATGTTTAATTTTCTCAGTGTATTGCTTAATTTATTTTAGTAAAGAATTTTGATTGTTTAATATTAGAAGTCTGTCTCTATTTATTTACTTGATAATTGATAGAAGGTTACTGCATTGTGAGAGTTAAGACTGTTGGCATTTGTGAGACAGAGAAAGAGGAAGATTGCATTTAAAAAAGAGGAGAAGATTCCTCAACTAAAACTACCATAAGTTTTTATATTTTAATCAGCTTATTTTCTACGAATGGTACAGTAACCAGTACCTTTTCTGATACAGACTGGTCTAGCTGGTGGCATTTGCAATGAAGAAAATACAAAAGAGTTGCAACACTGAAATTCTTGTGTGTGTGTGTGTGTGTGTGTGTGTGTGTGTGTGTGTGTGTGTGTGTGTGTGTGTGTTTGTGTGTGTGTGTGTGTGTGTGTGTGTGTGTGTGTGTCCATAAAGTGGAGTGTGCTACATGAATTTATTAGCATTCACTCCACTGCACTTTTCTGCTAAGATATCTCATAACTCTTGTGAACATACAGTATATTTCAAAAATTATAGCATGCTACCTAGGACACACTGTTTGTCTCCTTTTGTACTTTAATTGTAATGTGTTACACCCAACATTATTGCCATCTCACTCTCTACTCTTTTGTGATATATACTGAATTCTTGTGGTCACTTTTAATAGTGCTACTCTCTGCATTATTAGTGTCCCATTCAGCAGTGTAGAATGTTGCACTGTTGCTGTCATATTCAATACTGCTGCAGCCTGCACTTTTGGAGTCTCGTTCACTAGTGCTACATCCAGCATTGCTGCTGTTCCAGTCACCAAAGCCACACCGTGGCTGTCCGATTCACTAACACATCATCTTATATCACTGCATCCTCCATTGTTGTTGTCTCATTTAGCAAGGTTACATGCTTCATTGCTGCTGTTGCATTTACTGATAATACACCTTGCACTGTTGCTGTTCTATGCTCCACTCATAAGTGCAACATTCTGCACTGTAGTTGTTATAGTTGTTAGTAAAACACCATGCAGTGTTGCTCTTATATTTCCTAATCTGACACACTGCACTGTTATAACTGCATTCAGTGATGTTAAGAATCTGTATTTTTGCTGCTCAGTCCCTCACTTCCCATTAACAAGTGGTATCTTGTACCCTGTATTGATGCTATCATATTCACTACTTCTGCACCTTGTATTGCTACTGGTAAACTCAATAGTGTTGTGTGCTAAGCTGCTGCTTTTCTGTTCACTAACACATTGCATTCCATACATCCATTTCACTGCTGCTGCACCCAGCATGGCTGTTGCTGTATTAACTACCTCTATAAGCTGCACTGTAGCTGTCACAGTCAGCAATATTAAATACTACACTGTTGTTAACCTATTGTCATGTGCTTCTCAATACATTGCTGCTATATGATTCATAAGAAACTGTTTCCTCCTAAGATCTCTGACACATGCAGTAAACATTTACATTGTTTCAATATTACAGTGCGTACTACTTTGGCCCCCACAGTATTTTTGCATTATTCCACTCCCCATATTGCTTGCATCAGGGGTTAACATTTAATATAATTATATTACTATATTAATTAATAAATATAATTATACTTTCTTCACTGTTCAATGTATTTTTTACTCAAATTTAGTCTAATTATGGCTGTTTAAGAATTTGCCACCAACTAACTCAGGGTCATAAGCAACGTCACAACATCAAGAGAGTAACCCTTTCTCTCTTTCTCTCTTTCTTTTTTTCTTTTTTTTTTCTGGCGACTTCACTACCCCGGGAGTGGGAGTACACTGAACTTCAGTCAGGGCTGATGTGTATCCCAACAGTGCCCTGAGGGCAGTGCTGTCCTGCATTTGCCTAGGGAGGGTGTTTCACTTTAAGACCTACCCCTGTTTTCCCTCCCTCTCATTACTTGGTAGTGTGAAGGGGGCAGGCATGCAATTTTAGTGTTCTGCATCTCAGCCGTTCTCCACAGAAGCTCATCCTTGCTCCCTCCATCCCTTCTTACATGACGCCTTGCCTGTACCAGCACCAGTCTCCTCCAGGGGCCTTAAGAAGGATGCCCACATAACCTCCCTGAACTTTGGGATGGGTATCTCCCCACCTCTCCCTGCAGTTCAGTCAGATGCCCACGCCACTTATTGAACCTGGGCCAGCAGAGCCACCTGGGCCACCTGGGTTTACCCCTTTTTATTACACCAGTGTGGCTATGAGTCTAATCCTTTCTTAAATGCTGGGAGGTTCTATAGATTTCTCACATAGTGAGGTAATGCATTCCAAAGTTTTGCTGTCCAAAAATGAAAACAAGAACTTTGGTAGCCAGTATTACATAATGGGGTGCAAACTAGATGTTTGCTTTACCTTTTGTTCAAATTGTGAGATAAAAATAATGTACCCAAAGTTGTACGTAATTTATCAGGCAGCCATAAATGAAGATAATATTCCCACTGATCAGACTATACCTAATGGAATAAGATGTTTAAGTTTTTCCTTATAGGGCAAATATCTGACAGGCATACTTTGCCTTTTAAAGCATTTCTGTACACTTTCCAACTTGTTCTTCTGCAAGATTTTATATGTACAAAATGATCCACAATATTCTAAGAGAGGGGTCTGAAAACCACCCTAAAGATCAATAACTGGACATGACATTTTAAGTGTGTCACACAATCTTCTTATTGTCATGTTCGATTGCTTCTCAAAGGATAAATAACTGTCCACCATAACACCTACATCCCTAATACAGCCAGTGTATGGTTATATACGATTGTTCACACCGTAATGCGCAATCATGCTTTTTTCTTCTTAACTCTCATACCATACTCTTCAGTTCATGTCAACAGTCAATTAAGAAACTTTTAGAACTGACACTGGTACAGATGTTATTAACAGTGCCTCTAATTTTGGAGTTAACTGCAAATTTGCGTAGCCATGAGTTTCTTGGCACAGGCATTCTTGACATAAATAACTTGAAATGTAAAGGGGCAAGCAGAACTCCTTGGGAAACACTCATACCAACAGTTTGGATAGATAAAAAGTTGTTACATATGTTTACCTGACCTGTTCTGCCTTGTAGTTAACCACAGATCCATTTAGTAATGTAAGCATTCCTCTGTGCATCTGAGGCTTTGATAATTTTTTTTTTATAAGGGCCAGTAACAAAGGACTTGGCAAAATCTAAGTAAGTCATATACATTAAAAAAGTTCATACATTGCTATAAAAGCTAGACAAGTTTGTCAAACATGAACACCCTGAGACAAAGCTGCGGTGAGATCTGTATTGAAAGCTATGAACAATTCAGATGCCAAGACAGAAGATGTTACTCTTCCATAGCATTTCCCTAGAATGCTGGTCAGACTAATATGTTTATAGTCATGCAAAGACTGTTCTGTGACTCAGTGCTCACTTCTAACATATGTCTACACTTTACCAGTGTTAGGGGTTGGCATAATGATTTGGGTGTTTCTCTCTCAGACATGAGGTATGTGGTTTGATTCTGGGCAGCAAACCTTGTACTTACCTACAAATAGCACTGCCCTTAAGTATAGGAATGAACACAGTTTTCTTCCATTCACTAAGAACAAAACTAAATTTAAATGAGGTTTGAAACAGATCTGTCAGACATGGGATCAGGGAGTCACTAATGTTTGTTAGAAAGAAACCATTTAAACCATTGGGCCAAATGCAGAAGATTGTCTGATTTTACTAAATGCCTTATCAACTGCATGCTGATAGATAATCAGGTGCTCATCTGAAACATTTAGTTCTACTCTTTGCATCTTACTACCAGTACCTATATTATCAAAAGATTATCTGCAAAGATGTTGTTTCAGCATTTACTACAGGTGTCACCTTCTTAACTCATCCAAGCTAATATAGTTGCTATATAACAAAGTGTAAAAGCAAAAATGCACATAACTACAGAAAAAAGAATCTTCTCTCCATTTTGTCTAAGATACTTCAACAATTTATCAGCTGTAAAGCACACCTCCCGTTTTCTTAATTTAAAATACATTAACAAGAACATGGTGAAATATGAATGTAGGTTATTACCTTTCAAGATTGCTAAAGGATGTGAAATATGAGAAAATGTGGGGTCTACTTCACATGATCGACAGTTCATCATGTGATTGATGATCATTTGACGAGAAAAAAACACAAAAGTTCAAAACACCTAAAACCCATTTGATCGAAACTCATAACACTGACACATGACATTCCCCTCTGTAGCGCAATCCTGGAGTTAGTATATATAGTTGGGTGGGGGGTGGGGGGCAGCCCCCCACATATTTCATACATTTCAAACATACACATGGATAATTATAACTGAAATGATTTGCAGAAAACAATATTTATCTAAACTATGTGGAGGGCTACGCACCCCACACCCCCCAATGTGGAGGGCTGTGCCCCCTACATCCCACCTAACTATATATATTAACTCCAGGATCCCGCTACAGTGGGAAAAAAGGCATAATGCTTTTAATTTCATGTGTCAGTGTATGAGTTTTGATCAAATGGGTTTTTTTTTTTTTTTTTAGTTTTTCGCCCCTGTTCAAAATGAATGTTGATCAAATCTACTGTCGATCATGTGAAGTAGACCCAAAATGTGACATTAGGGGACAATGATCACCATCAGTCATTCCCATGCCACAACACTTAAACAGACTGTGTTACTGAAGCCACAAACCAGAACACACAGTTCTATCAGCCAGTATTTCCTTTCAGCTGATGTCTACCCATTACCAGTGTTCTGGTATAATATTGTCACTCTGGCTTAGATATAAATGTGTTTTATAAGATACAACAGTGTTTACAGATTGTAGACAAAATTAATGTTCAGAATGTGGGAAGTGGACTTAGCCTTAAAATCATATTTTCATAGTTTATAGGACTAATGATATGTTTTCAAAAGTATATTCTACCGTTACACTTTTCTGCATTGTAGTTTTTTTTGTTGCATCTAGAAGACATAGATTATATTTAGTATAACAATCTTTTTTTTTAATCTTTCAGTCTTACTCTCTATTAAAATGAGTTGTAGTAATTAAAACACATTATTAAAGATGACTGAATAATCTCCTGATAAGGCCAGATAGTTCTAATGACTTCTCTACTTTGAAGCTGAAAAAAATCAGTGCATGCTGCAAGTTTCGTAAGGCAAGATATGGTTTCATAAGGCAAGATAAGGTGATATATTTAATGGAAATCAGACACACTCTACTTTTAATAACCATTTAGAAAAAATTGAGTTTCAAAAACACGTCTGCCATTGACTTAGAGAGGACAAATCCTTAGCTAACACATAATGCCGATAAAATAAGTGTGAATGAAATGTAATGTATAATATCATTAATGTGCCATTTGAAAAAACATGAAAAAAGTAAAAAAAAAAAAAAAAAAAAAAAATTAAGCAACCAGAAGTTATGCCAATTTTATGTTTGTAAAACTCTCGTTTTATTTCTATTTGACAAGGATCCTCAACATGCAACTTGATAAATAAGCACTTATTATAGCAATTATGATGTCTTGATATGCCTATACTATGAAAGGACAGGACAGTATGCTGGGTTACTTCACTCTAATTTATTTGTGGATCCTGGACAATTGGATTCTGGCTGGTGGTGGTGAGGATTCTGTGCCCTCCTTCTCCATGTTCTACCAGCATGATTTGTCTTTATTCAAATCAAAATCATATATAATTAAAGAGTAGAGCAGGTATTATAAAGTGAAAAATGTATGCCTTTCAAACTTCATTGCATTTACAATTAAAACAAACATTTGAATTATTTTTTTAATCTTTATTGCTGCTTTAAGGTCCCTGAACTACTTCAGTAAGAAGTTCCATATACTGACTTTTTTTTCTTGAAAACTATAAAATCCCCACATTACTAGCATTCTTCACTCTTGTAATCCTTAGGGAACCACAATTTCTACATCTTTTTAGTTTGAAACTTTCCAAAGTTATCAACATTGTAATTGTCACCACAGTATTAACACCATACAAGTTTTATCTAAACATTTTCACATTATGTCGCATGGTGTTCGCTTGTTACCCTAACTTTTTCATCAAGACAACCGGTGAGTGATCATCTTTAAAGACACGGATTTAACAAGGGCATCCCAGTTTGTTCCAGGCAAATTTAAGTCACTTGGTGAGATTTTGTTTGCTATGGTAAATAAATGAAGATGTTAAGCAGCATCATGACTTGCTAGATACAACTTTCAAGGAGTACTGCGGTGGTGGTGCTGCGGTAGCGTTGTTGCCTCACAGTAAGATGCTGTCCTATTAGATTCTCAGCTAGAGCATCTTCTGTGTGGAGACATGCGTGAATGGGCGTACCTTCGTTGAAGGTTGTGCATCAGAGCTGGCAACTCAGCATGTAAAAATCTACTGCCAATCATTAGCGGACCGGAATTCCACTGTGGCGACCCCTAACTGGGAAAAGCTGAAAGACACAACAACAACAACTTTCAAGAAGTACATCTGAATTAAAAACTACAGCTGTTAGTGTTGTAACTCAGTCTCCCCTACAGACATTCAGCAATATTAAGGGAAATACCAAATGTCTTAGACTTCTTTAAGTTCATTAAGCATGCATACACCTACTGCTTCCCTTGCATGCCTGCATTTACTTGTAAGTACTATATCCATCCATCCATCAAGCCACAATCCCTTTTCCCATTTTTGCTCATGGGGTTTGTGTGCCACTTCAACAGTAACAATCATCTACAGCCAAGGTTCACAGTGGTTAGTCCTGCCATGGCTGGTGTTCCATATACCACATTTTCACACGCACACTCACAACTATGGCCAATTTAGAGTGTCCAGTCCACCTACTGCATGTCATTGCAATGAGGGAGGAAACTGGAGCACATGCGAACACAGGGAAGACATGCTAACTTAACACTGAAAGCACCCCAGCCAGGAATCAAACCAGAGAACCTCTTCATGTGAGGCAACAATGGAGATTTCATCTTTTCAGTCTTCATCCCTTTTTAAGTCTTAGGGACTATACCTATGTCTTCTTGCTTTCTAACACCACATCTTGTTATAACTCCCCTTTTACAGAGCTGTTATTTTCATGAAACATTTTTAAAGTGGTAGCAGTTGTTTTGGCAAGAAAAAGCTAGCACTTCCAAGGCTAGTAAATTATGAGCAATAGACTCATTTCTGCCTTTGAAGAGTGCAGCTCATCACACAATATGTAATTCTTTTCCTAGAATTTTTGATTGTTCTCAGTATAACAAAACTACAAATGTTGGATTTTTTTACAAGATACAGATTTAACACCTTAGAATTATTATTTATGTCTGGAACATCCTTAACCTGGGAAGATCTGAACACATAACATTTCACATTTCCCTATTAATAATTTATCAACTATTTCTCTTTCAGTCGATGTAAATGTTACTTTTAAACCACTAGTCACCACATGGAGTATTATAATATTTATCTTTATTCTTCTCCAAAACTTAGATGACAAAATCTTTGATATCACAAACTCTGGCACATAGAAAATAGGAAACAAGAAAAATGTTACTCCTCAGTAAGAGTGAACCTGTAAGATATTCTAAAAAACATAGACCAATAACTTGCCTTTCAATGATGTATAAACTATATAC
Organism: Protopterus annectens; assembly: GCF_019279795.1. NCBI lineage: Eukaryota > Metazoa > Chordata > Ceratodontiformes > Protopteridae > Protopterus > Protopterus annectens. The sequence continues at coordinate 520,531,320 of NC_056746.1, read as the reverse complement.
TGGTAGTGATACAGATAGAAGAAAACTCAATCATGGCAATAGAATAAAATGGTAACAAAAGAAAGTCATATGGAACAAAGGATCACCTGTTGTTAAATAAAGTCATAATAGAGAATTATAAAAAGGGGAAGAATTTAAGGATGGCGTGGATAGACAACAAAATAGCATTCATCAGTATCCCACACTCATGGGTTAAAGAGAGCTTACAAATGTATAAGATACACACTACATTGATCAATTACATTACAGTGACCATGAAACAATGGCAAACCACTTTGCAGCTAAGCCATGATAAAAGACAAATTATTATTCCGGGGATAAAAGTTCAAGGGGGGATATTTCAAACTGGCTCTTTGTCACTATTGCTCTTTTGTATTGTCATTAACCCATTAAGCTGTCTACTTAATCGGTCATGGCTACACTTTGGCTCCCAGAAAACAACAAAGTATAAAGACTTCTCATCTTTTTTTTGGGAATGATATAAAACTATATAGTTCGTCAGATGATGAAATTAAAGTAAAATTGCAAATGGTCAAAACTTTCACAGATGATATAAGAATGTCATTTGGTCTTGATAAATGTACAAAAGCAACCTTCAAGGCAGGAAAGCTGCAGCACCAAGAAAATGTCTGTCTGGGACAGGAATGTGATATAAAAGAACTTGAGTAAGAGGAACTGTATAAATAATTGGGAACTGATGAAAGATCAACAATAAAACATGAACAAATGCAAATAAAACTCAGTAAGGAATATTTAGACGACTAAAATTAATACCAAAAACAGCTCTGACATCTAGGAAGAATTTCCAAACTATAAACCAATTTGCTCTTCCTGTTCTAACTTATAGTTTCAGGGTGATTTGACTGGCCCCAAAAGGTACTGGATCAGTTGGACATGAAAGCAAGAAAAATTCTTTGTGCTTATCATATGATTTATACAAATCAGTGTATACCAAAATTATGCATTCCATGTTCTGAAGCAGGTATGGGCCTCCTCAAAATTGATTACATATATAGATCTGCAATCATAGGACTGAATATCAACTGCTGACCTCACAGGATCCAAATATATAGAAAGTTTTAAAACATGAGGAAAACAAGTCTAAGTTGACTTCCCTACTTAGTTTATCAGAAGCATATTGGTGTCAAGCAGGAATGGAAGTCAAACCAGACGTAGATAAAATCAGGCAGCAACTGAATGTGCAAAAAAAAAAAGGAAAGAATATAAGGTGAAGGATCAGATGAGAAGGAAAGAAATATGGAAAATGCATAAATATAGTTGCAAGTAGACAAAACTTCTGGAACAACCTTATGTCGATCAGGACCTAACGTAGGAATGGTTAAGAGAAGTGAATTTAAACCAAAAGATGAAAGGTTAATATTGGAGGCCCAGGATAGTGGACTACATACACGTTGGTTTACAAAGTCCATTGAACATGTTGGAGAAACAGAGAAATGCAGGTTTTGTAAAACAGAATTGGAAACAATCACACATCTTATTGCTGGATGTGATACACTAATGGCAGAAGGTCTTTAGACTGAAAGGCATAATAATGTGGCAAAATTGTTGTATTGGGGATTGTGCAAACATTATAATATTGAAGTAGCGCAGAAAGATTGGAAACAAAAGCCACAAAGCATTATAGAAAATGATGAAGTTTATATCACATGGGATCACCAATTACTAACAGTTCAAAAATTAGGTGTGAGAAAACCAGATATAGTAGTCCTGGAAAAGAAGACAAAAGTAGCATTGATCATTGAAATTGCTGCATCCAATGATTACAGTGTCTTACATACAGAGTTACAAAGTCATAAAATATCAGGATTTACAAGCAGAAACAAGGGCATTATGGAAGAAGGTTACCTAGACAGTTCCAATAGTAGTAGGCGCAATGGGTCTAATAAAAAAGAATTTACAGTCTTATCTAGATATGCTACCGATACATATAACTTTGTATGAATTGCAAAAGGAGTCAATTCTGGAACATTACAGGTGCTGCAAAGAGTACTTTTGGCTAACACCAAAGACTGAAATGAACTTTTCATGAACTTTAATCATACTTTAACTTAGGAATCAGGTCCATTCCCGTCACGGTATTAGAAACCTAAACGTTTTGGAGAAAATAAAAAACAAGAGATAGGTTACTTGCCTCTTCAGTTTATGGAAGTAAGAATCCATTGCAATAAGTAATGCATTTCTGTTGACTAGGAGGTTTTTGTTTATGTGTGGCGCAGGTGTCATAATCTTAACAATATTACTTGCGCCAACTATTGCGTGCTCTCTAGCAGTATTGACATTATGTTCCTGTTATTGTACTGCCTTCAGTGTGATTTGCTAACACCTTACTAATTAATGACTCTTGAGTTTCTTAACCATATCTTTCATATAACTTGTTTTGTTTGCTGTTACTGTTTTATTCTTCATCTTCCGTTGCATGCACATTGTGACCTTTGGTATTTTTCCTCACAATATTTATTCTTTCTTTATGTTTTGTTTTAATTTCACACTTTATCTGTCCTTTCCTGTTTTTGTGTTCTTAAAGGACTTCATTATGCATGTGTTCACTTATTCAATTGTGTTCCCCCTTCTTAACCACTATGATTATTGACCCAAAGTTTTGCAAACCATTTCTTTATTGTCTGTTCTTGAGTCCAGTATTACCTAGCAGTTTTTGGGCTGGACTTTCTTCATCTTGGAATAGGGATAAATTTCAGACAGTTATGTTAATGAGGTCACTGATTTAATTATGGCTTAGAGCATGGTCTTATGAGGGATTTATGTCCTTAGATCAAATGTTCTGAATTTCAAGTGTTATAACACCAACATTCAGAATATCAGATCCTAAAAAAAAGCAACAAATACAACAACAACATTTTTTTTTGCAGGGAATAAGCCCCCCTGTGCCTCCCCCTGTAATTATATTTACTAACTTAGAGATCACACTATAGCAGGGAAAGGGCCAATTCAATGAATCCTGCTGTGCCATGATCACACACTGTAGGCTTCCAATTTCTCCCTATACATTGGCCTTTGTGACCTTGATGTTCAGGTTTAAATGTTACAGCAATCAGCATTAATGTCCATTGAGAGATATTGTCATGTACCCTTTAAGAGGCCAGTAAGATACTACCAGGAAGATCTAGGCTAACAATTTTGTGGATGATGAAATATTCCCCAAGTCTCGGAAGTGAGGTTTCTATTATTTTAAAGACGGCATTGGTAAACCCCACTCTCAAGAAATTAGTCTTTATAAGATGGATATATATCATACAGTCTCTCACTTACTGTTTATTGTAAAGAGATGAAGAAGGCTTTGCGCTTTTAATTTCCACCACTTTTACAGACCCATGATCTCATAAGTTCTGGCACGTGGGAGACAGGTTACTTTCCTCTGTAGTTTGCTAGGTTTATGGAAGTAAGAATCCACTGCTATAATTTATTGATTTATTTATTTATTGACTTTTATTGACATTTAATTATCGGGAAAGACTGACTGGTTAGGAGCCCATTTTCAGCAGAGGCCTGGGGAGAAAAGCTCCAAAGAATTACAAAATATAATAAGAATAATAATTTTGCAGTCTTTAAAAATAATACAAAAATTAATACAGTTTAAATAATTATACCAAATTAGACATAATATGAAAGCCTTGGTTAAGAATAAACACAAATTATATGACAATGCTTTAATAGTTAGAGAAAATGTTGCCAGTTTATTAAGAAATTAAAGGTAAGTTAGTATAATACCAACAGGAATTGGAGCTTTTCTCCTCGGGCCTCTACTGAAAATGGGTTTCTACCCAGATGGACTTTCCTGGTAATCATATGTCAGTAAATAAATAAATGAATTGCAATATGAAGTGAGAGAAAAATCAGGCTTATGGTATATTTAGAGAGAAAGATAGAAGTAAGGAGGTGAGTGAAGAAGGGAGAGTAAGAAGCTGTAAGGTTAAGGAATGCATTTTTTTATGACTAGGATGAAGGATTCACGTCGTTAGGGTGAACATCCTGAATGTCAAGTGTCAAGTCTGGGAATACCGAGTTGGACTCTTCCCAAACCTCTACTATAATCTTCTCAACTATCTGTCTCACTAGAAATATTGAGTCAGTTGTACTGAATCCTGACCTGAATCAAACTGCTCTTCTCCCATCTAACTTTCTACTACTCTGCATACTCATTTATCAATCAGAACGTTCATTCAGTGTGACAGGATTTTGATGCCTCTATACTGCCCAAAGTTGTGAATGTCTCCTTTATTCTTGTACACTGGCAGTAGTATGCTTATTTTCCAAACATCTGGGATACACCTTTCTCTCCATACTGCTACTAGTACCCTCAGAATCTATTTCTCCCCTTTATCACCCAACATCTTGATCATATCTACTTTGACCTCATCTAAGCCTGCTGCTTTCCCTGAATTCATTTTCCTTAATGCTGTCCTTACTTCTTCTAGGATGGGCTTCTCTTCTTCTTTCATTGTAAGCTGTGTCTGGGACTGTGAGGTTTTCTTCATTCAGCAGCTGCTGGTTGTACTCCTTTCATTTGTCTTGGGTGCCTTGTGGACTGGTGAGTAGGTTTTTCTGGCATCTCTTATGAAGGGTGTCTGATGACTATCATATTTATCTTTCTGCCTTTACCTTGCAACTTGATAAAGTTTCTTTGTGCCAACTACTGAGTCACTTTCCGGAAGCTGGTAGAGTGTCTCTGAGGCCTTTTTCTTAGCTATTGCAATTGCTCTCTTAGACTCATCTTTAGATAACCAGTATTTTTTCATTGCCTGGTCCGTCTTTTCTACCTTCTACTTTTGTCTGCACTCCATATCTTCCTGTACTTCTGCATTCCATACCCAAGTTCCTTATGCACCTTATTTCTATACCTGGCTTGGCACCATCTATAGCCATCACACATGCTGTTTTGAGGTGGTGCCATTCCTTTTCAACTCTACCTGCTTCCTCTTCCTTCTGACATGCTAGAGCCCTGAGTAATTCCTTGAACTTTTGTGTTTTCTGTCCAGTCAACTTCCAAGTCTTCAGTCTAGTCTTTTTTTGACCTTAGAGCCTTCTCTGACAACTGCTTGCAGCTGATTGTGGCAACCAACTGTTTCCCTGGGGATGACTTTGCAATCAACTAATTCTACAGCAATGGCTTTTCTTTACTAGGAGGAAGTCTACCTGAGTTGCATGTTGGCCACTATTATATATGACATTGTGGCTACCTCTCTTGCTGAACCTTGTGGTGCCAAGAATGACCTCTCCTTTATTTCTTTTGCCCCATGCACATGTACCCAGGCAGTCCTCATATCCTGTTTTGCCTGTCTTGATGTGTTTTCGGGTCCCCCAGTATCAACACCAACTAATGTTGTCCTATTTAGTTAGTAGGTCCTGCAGCTGCTGCTAAGGGATTGAGGCAGTGGAGGTACCCCACTGGTCTTGTTAGGCATTCTTCACTTCATTATGAACTTTTACACTTATTTGACCAACAAGGGTGTCAATTCTTAGAACTTTTAATAAAGAATTACCAGAATCAGATTGACATTTTATTTAAGGAGTTGGATTCTTTGGATATTTCCATTAAATCCAACCCCGAATTTTTGAGATACAAATATGATTTTGGACGGATTTTCACTAGTATTGATCACAGATTCTGAAGTCCGTAGTATAAAGAAATAATTTATTGAACAAAACAAAATAAAACAAACGAATGTGACATTAAAGATTTAGCACTTTCATTTCCTGACCGGAAACTTCATCAGAATGTATGCTGTTACTATACAAGGGCTTTTATACATCTTCTTGTTAATTGATTGGATAATTTAATGCAATTAGAGTTAACTTGAAGTTTCAATTCAAATCTTTTAAATAAAAGCGGGTTAAAAGGAATAGTTAATACATGAAAATAAAAATGTATAAAAATAGTTAATCTGTCTGTACAAGTGATATATCTTATAAGTTTAAAAAGCATATTGATTTAAAAAAATACATAAATACATAAATACCATATGTCCATAATTTTGACTACATATGTTAATTTGCAGTATAAGTTATTGAACAACCAATGTTAAAAGTTTTTTTAAAAAACAGTCTCCTATAAAGACAAAATATAAATTGCAAAAGAACTTTGTTGAAAACTTCTGTCAAATTGTGTGTAGAGTTAATAAATAAATAAATACATAAAAAAGTTGATAATAAATGGATGGAAGAATAGATAGATGATGAGAAATGTAAATGTAAAATAACGGTAGTAATTAAGAACATTTTACCGCCAAAATCAAACTACTTTTTGCACATCCAACCTGAATACAGAGAAAAGAAAGACCTTGGAGGATATCAAACAGCATTATTCAGATCTAAGAATTATGACGCCTGACAAAGGTGGGGGGGGGGGGGTTGTCCTAATGCACAACTGGCTATACTTAACTAAAATGATAGACATTTTAAATGTGGAGGGACGATATACCATTATTTCTAAAAATGAGTTAAATATAGCATATCACAAAATTGACAATAATAGAAGACAACTTACTACAAGGACTTATAAATGACAAACTATATAGATTTTTCAAGGTCGAAAAACTCTTCTTGTCAACTATGCTTGGTATCCCCAAGGTACATAAAAGTGTTGACAATCCACCATTTTAGACCCATTGTAACATCAGAGGTTTCAAAAACCAAGCCCTTAGCTATTTATGTGGGCACAAAGTTAAAATCCTTTTACAAATTATATCCACATATTTAATTGATTCATGGGATTTACTCAGTAAAATAAACCAGATACCCTTTCAGTCACAATATTCATTTTTAACTATTGATGTTAAGGACTTATTTTCAGTGATTCCGCATGACACAGGTCTTGAATGGTTTGAGGCTATGCTCACTGAATTTAAATTCCTTAACAATAATGAGTTTAGGTTGGTGTTGGAAAATATCGAAATAGTTCTTAAGAATAATTTTATTTACTTTCAAGGAGATATTTTTCACCAATTAGATGGTGTTGCAATGGGGGCAGCATGTGCCCCCATATTTGCTAATATAGTTATGCTTTATTGGGAACAACATTTTGTATTCAATTCCCCCTTCATGGAAAATATTGTCCAATACTTTCATTTTTTGGACGACATACTAATAATATGGAAGGGGTCACAGGATGATATACCGAAAATTATGGAATACCTTAATAATTCAACCCCATTTTTTCAGTTTACCCATGAATATAATATGGAAGAGACACATTTTCTGGACGTAACCATTATAAAGGATAATGTTGGAAGGAAATATGTATCAAGAATATTTAGAAAGATGTGTTTTTCTAATTCTTACCTTCATTACAATAGTAACCATCCCCCAATACAAAAGAAAAATATTATCAAAGGACAAGTGGTCAGAGTGGCCAGAATGACTTCTAATTACACTGATTTTATTAATGAAATGGATTATGTGCACAAGTTATTTCTGGAGAGAGGCTACCCAGATTCAATTATTCTTCCTTTAAAGGAAGACGTGACAAGGGGGTGGGGGATAAAATATGTACCTTTGTTGAATAAGGAGATTAACAAAGAAAGTAATTTTTTAGATTACACCTTAGATATCATTGGGACAAACACGTCCAACACTATAATACATCAAAACACACCCTTTCTTGTCATGACATATAATGTTAATACTTACTCAATAAGAAAACTTATAAATAAGACATGGGACATTTTTAAAACTATGCCTAATAGGCTGGAAATATTTATCAGACAAATTAGCTATAGTTTTAGGAGAGGTCCCAATCTTAAAAATTTGTACGAAATGAACAAACAGGACAATGATGAAAAGAAAAAGGGTATTTTTCGTTGTAGGAGATGTTCCCAATGTACATTTATTGCAAATACAGAGGAACTAATATTACCTTCTATCCCTATGACATTTAAGGGTAAACACCACTATACTTGTTATACTAGTGGGGTAGTAAACTTGGCCTACTGTACCTCATGTTGGGGATATTATGTGGGTAAGACAGAGAGACATCTACGACAAAGAATATATGAACACATGTATGATGTAAACAGGAAAAAGGAAACAAACGCTCTATATAGACATACATTAACCTGTTTGGGAGCCAACTTCAAGTTTTGGATATTGGAAATGGTACCCAGGAATAGTAGAGGGGGTACTGGGAAACGCAACTCAGTTACAGAGAATTAATCTGGCAACTATGTTTGTATTCCAATACACCTCCAGGGATGAATGATTATGTGTCACTATTACCAGCCCTAAAACTCAGGACTAATAAGGTAAAAATAAAAAGTAAGAATAAGAATAAAAACAAAAACAAATAGAAATAACATTTTTTGCAACACTATTAATAATATTATTATTACTACCATTATTTTACATTTACATTTCCCATCATCTATTCTTCCATCCATTTATTATCAACTTTTTAATGTATTTTTTTATTTATTAACTCTACACACAATTTGACAGAAGTTTTCAACAAAGTTCTTTTGCAATTTATATTTGTCTTTATAGGACACTGTTTTTTAAAAAAACTTTAACATTGGTTGTTCAATAACTTATACTGGAAATTAACATATGTAGTCAAAATTATGGACATATGTTATTTATGTATTTATGTATGTATTTTTTTAAATTAATATGCTTTTTAAACTTATAAGATATCTCACTTGTACAGACAGATTAACTATTTTTATACATTTTTATTTTCATGTATTAACTATTCCTTTTAACCCACTTTTATTTAAAAGATTTGAATTGAAACTTCAAGTTAACTCTAATTGTATTAAATTATCCAATCAATTAACAAGAAGATGTATAAAAGCCCTTGTATAGTAACAGCATACATTCTGATGAAGTTTCCGGTCAGGAAATGAAAGCGCTAAATCTTTAATGTCACGTTCGTTTGTTTTATTTTGTTTTGTTCAATAAATTATTTCTTTATACTACGGACTGCAGAGTCTTGCTAGAGGACCGTTCCATACATTATTGTGAGACTGCCTTCATTGGTTCCTGTATTACAGGGAATTTGGAGTGTTTTACTGGTCATTGGAACTTTTCCCGTATTTTCCGTTTTATTGATCACAGTTTATCGAAGTTGCGGGAAACAAAAATAAAAAAATTAGCCCGTGACAAATGTGATTATGAGAGAGGTACTGCATACCCCTCACCACCTCTTTCTCAAAATAACATTTCCACTAATATAAGGGAACCTGACACCCAAAATAATCAGGACGGACATTACTTACTCACTAACACCCAGGGTACCTCAACATCAAATGCTACACCCCCTAGATGAAGTGAAAGAATTAAAGAGAAGCAACAAAATTTAACTAATTCTTCCACTTCTCAGGATTTTCACCATGCCAACCAGAACAAACGGAATACGGGGGGAGGACGACAATGTCAGAACTTTTGACAGAGAGGTCAGAACCGCAGGCGGAGATGATAAAATGGACAGAATCAACAACATCCGTTATTGAAACAAATATTGAAGTCATAATGAATTCCACTAAGGACTTCAATATTTACAATTTTTCTAATTATCCTGTTACACAGGAGCTTGCAAATCTCCTGGCCAAAGGTTTAACCTTTGTCCCAAGTAAACAAGCTGACTTGGCTAGGACTCTTATGGATTTTAAACTTTATCTACATAAGTTGAATTTAAGGCTCACCTTTGGTAATGGTTGTTTTGTTAACAACAATGAACCCAGAATATCTAGTCTCTTTAATCCCCCATTACATCCCACTTTATGTTTATATGAGAAAATTTGTGAATTGGACCTAAGACACACACTTAACATGTCATTTAATGGGTTATCTAATAAAAAGAATAATATTACACAAAATGAGAGACTCCTTTTGGATAATTTGAGAGCACATCATATACGTGTTCTTAAACCAGATAAAGGAGGGGGTCTGGTTTTTATGGAGGAAACTCATTATGTAGAGAGAGTTAGAACATTGTTGGAAGTTGACACTTACACAGAAGTATCTCTAAATGAGATTAATGGAGCCTTTCAATGAATTAAGTCTTTACTTAATGACTTATTCATAGAAAGAACTATCTCTTTAGACACCTTTAACTATTTGTGTATGCCAGCTCCTAAAATACCATCATTTTTCGCACTTCCTAAAATACACAAAAGTATTCAAAATGCACCTTTTCGTCCCATTGTTAGTGGACAGGGTTCCATCACTTTTGCTTGTGCGAAATGAAATTTGTTGATCAAAAATTGAAAACATATTTGGAAACTGAGTCACAAATTTGTCGTGACTCCTGGCATTTTTTAGAACAACTTAACCTTTTTGTCTATGACAAATCTTTACACTTTCTTACCATATACATTAAGGATCTTTATACTGTTATTCCCCAGGATTTGGGGTTAGAATGGATAAGGGATTTCACAGTAAGTAAGGGAGCCAACAATGATGAAGTCCATTTAATAGTGACACTTTTAGAAATTGTTTTACATAACAATTTCTTCCTATTTAAGGAGACCTTTTACAAGCAAAATTCAGGGGTAGCCATGGGCTCCCATGTGGAGGGAGTTTTGCTAACAGTGTCTTGTGATTTTTGGGAAAGGAACTTCTTATTTGAGGACAACTTATTTAAAACACATGTTAGATGGTATACATGCTATTTAGATGACATCTTTATTTTGTTTGATGGCAATGAAACAATAGCAGGGGCCTTTGTTGGCTATTTATCTTCAATGACCGAATTTTTGAAATTCACTTATGAATTCAATAAATATAACATTACTTTTTTGGATGTCTCATTGGTTAACGATTTTCCAAACAGAAGATAATTAGCAAGCGTGTATAGGAAGCCTACCTATTCCAACAGCTTCCTACATTATGAAAGTTCCCACCCCTTCCATCAAAAGAAAGCAGTTGTAAAAGGACAACTTGTCCGAGCGGCAAGGATGTCATCTCTTTTTACTTCTTTTCTGATGGAAGTTAACACATTAAAAGACATGTTTTTGAAAAGATCATACCCTTTGGAATTAATAGATAACACAATCCAGGAAGTGACTTACAAAAGGAGAAATGGTGTTTTTAAACCCATTTTAGATAGATGTATTGAGGAGACTAACCATTTGGGCAACATTTTGACTGAAACATCTCAGACTTTGATGTGTAATGTCCAAAATAGTTATAGTTCGACCTTTGAACAAAGTACTTCCTTCATTACATCTTTTTCTAACACTTCTGGTGTTATAAAGAAAGTTTTGACTAAAAATTGTACTTTAATTTTGACTGACCTCTCTATACGTAATAAATTAGGTGATAGACCCATTTTTATTTTTAGGAGAGGGCACAATTTAAAAGCTTTGTTGGAGAGGCCATTTACAAAACCAGTCACTAATCCTGGTATGTTTAAATGCTGTAGATGCAATTTTTGCAAACATATAAAAGTGGGTAAGAATGTAAATATAGTTGGACAACAATTTCACATTTTGGATAAATACAACTGTGAAACTAAAGGGGTAGTTTATTTGGCTTCATGTGATAAGTGCAAAAGTTTCTATATAGGAAAAACTGAGAGACCACTGAGTTAGCGTATTTATGAACACATGTATAATATCCGTAAAAACAATTTCAACAATGCTTTGACCAAACACATTGCAGAGTATAGTAATCATTCCTTTTCATTTTCCATCTTGGAAAAGGTTGTTCTTGATAAGAGGGGTGGCCCATGGCCTCTAATATTGGAAGAAAAAGAACTTCTTTTGCAATTACGCCTTAACTCGTTTAATTTTCCTGGTCTTAATGATAATTGCAATATAAAATGCTTGTTAAATTTAAAGGCTTTAGATAGATGAGTTATCCAGAAAAAAAACATTTGTTTTTAGAATATTTATTGTGATCTGTGACAGAATTGTATGATATACCTTTAATTTTTGATATAGGAAGTGATGTCAACATTACATTTACTACTTAAAAGATTTTATTATTGTTACTTTTGTATCTGATGAAGTTTGACAACATTGCCAAATGAAAGCGCTAATAAAACTATAAAACTTTCAAGTGGACACCTCTTTGGAGTGAATAGCCTACCTCGTCTTTTTAGTTTATTCAATTTGTTTTCTTTTTGTTTTTAATATGAGCATTTTTAATGAACCTATATTGAGTGTAGCAATCCTTATCTCATGTCAGGTTGATTGGTTTTACATCTAGCTTTCACTCAACAGAGCTATCCCAGGTATCTCAATATCTGCAACTGGACACTGGCAGGCCAGTAGCTTGTTGACACAGAGTTTCTGGACTTATGGTGGCACATGCTGATTAATAGTGGCACACAGACCATTTTCACTATTAGTATGGGTACCCTGGCATAGGTCAGAGTATGCTGGTCCTCGGTTATCACCAGCAAATACCCATGCCCATTTCTGGCGACATTAGTCAAAAAGCCAATTTTACATGGTTGAGTTGTTAACCCTGACTCAGCAAGCAGTCTGTGATCCATATGAGAAGCATAGTTAGGATGGAACGAGGGGGGGGGGGCAACTGCCCTGTCCACAGAGTATTATGGGAGAGGTCGACCAATCCCCATTACTCTTTAATGCATACTGACTTTTAAAAGCTGGTATTATATTTGCTGTGAAACCTGAATGCTGTAGTGCTCCCTGAGTAGTCTAAACTGTAGCAACTGCTTGCTACAAAATATTTATATTTTTTTAAACAAAAGCCTGAGCACTGTAGCCCTCCATATGAAGTATAAAATGTAGCAAATGCTTGCTACATTGCAGCAAGTAATTTGTTACAGTTTAAGAGTAAAAAACATTTCTTTTTTTAACAAAAACCCGACTGCTGTAGCACTTTGCTATAAATTGTAACAACTGCTTGCCAAATTTGTAGCACAGAGTTTGCTATAATTTAAATTTTTTTTTATATTAAGTAAAACATGAGGAAGGTGGAGGGTTGAAAACAGAGCACAGAAATGGGACCTGATTGACACCTGGTGCAGAAGGGAGGGAGTGTGTATCTAGTCAACTGACTGATGAGTCAGCAGAAGGAGCTGACTTTTTTTTCTGCTTCACTTTAAGAGTTGTGAGGTGTGGTGGGGTATGGATAGGGGTATTTATGCTGTTTTGTATGCAGAAGTCTTTTCTTTTTTTTCTTGAAAAGCTTAGGGGTTGGGGGCAGAACTTTGTTGGACTGGCACAACTCACTATTTGAACCACCTGAGCCATGTACTCCTATCTAGAGGATATTGCCACCACAGTTGATTTCCGAAGTAGTTGGTATATACAAGTAATTATTAAAGACTAACATATCTGAACTTCTACAGTGTCTCCTATAAATATTTAAGAGATGGTCTTATTCAGGTATATAGGGCATTTAGAGACAACTACCTCTGGGAATGTTTGAGGTCATCAAAAGCAATAGAGAATCATCAGACAGCCTATGTAGAAGATTGCATAGGAATGAGAAGTGTACTAATTGCTTATTTGAGAGAAAAGCTGATGCATGGAATACACTACCAAACTACATTAAAGAAAGCACTAGTTTAGATATTCTTAAGAACAGCATGGACACATTATGGGAATAACTGTTTTGATATATTGGCACACTAGAAAGGCATTAATGCCTGTGCTTGAAATATTTATATGTATGCATGTATGTATGTAACTCCTCCCCAATAGGCACCATCTAGAATCTGTCTGCTGCCCAGAACTCCATTCTTGGGTGAGTTTCTCTGAGGTGGAAACACTCAGCATGTTTTTGGGAGGAACCCCACAGAGACACAGGGAGAACATGCAAACTCCATATAGGCACTGTCCAGAGGATATGATCAAACCTTATACCCTGTGCATGGGAGGCAAAGACCTTAACCATTATGGCAACAGGGTTTATGAGAGAGCATAAGATGAGATCCCAGGAAAGCTGATTTGGGGAGTCCTGTGATAGTCTGAAATCCAAGAAACATTCGTAGAATTAGTGTGGGCTATGTACAGAGAACCAATGACACAAGTATGAACAGTATTCAGTCTCAAAGTGGGGTTCCCAGCGAGGAAGTGGGTGTACCTCAGGGTTCAGCTCTGTGCCCACTGCTCTTCATATTGGTGTTGGACTCCATTAGCATACAGATCAGATGGAACAGATCAACAAAGCTGATCTATGCAGATGATGTGGCATTACAGGCAGACTATGAACAAGAACTTCAGAAAAAGAAATGGCAATGGAATGAAAAACTGACGGCACGCTGAATGAAACAGAGTACAGATAAGTCAGCTATACTGGCAGCAAATGAGGAAAATCAGAAGAAAGTGAGAATTTAAATAGAAGGGAAAATAGTGGAACAGGTTAACAGCTTCAAATATCTGGGAGGGGTGGTTGAGGAGAAGGGAAGTCTGAATGAGGAGTTTGAATCTAGAATTTGATGTGCTGCAGCCAACTGCCACTGTGTGTCAGGGAGTTGTGTATGACAGAAGAATACCAGAGAACAGGAAGAGTAAGATGTACAAGACAGTGATGTGACCAATACTACATTATGGTACAGAAACTTGGGCAGTGAAGGCAAACCAGCTGAGGAAGCTAGATGTGATGAAGGTGAAGTGCCTGAAATGGGTGGTAGGATGCACACTATGGGACAGATGAAGAAATGAGGACATCGGATCAGAAGCTCATGTGGCTCCAATTGCAGAGAAGGTCTAAGAGAACAGATTACAATGGTTTGGTTGCATGTCCAGGAAAGAAGAAGACAATCTGTTGAAGAAGATTTGGGACAAACAGGAAAAAGACAAGAGGAAACAACGGTGCCCAGCAAAGAGATGGCTGGGTTGCATGAGAGAAGACCTGTGACAGTTAGACATGACTGTGGAAGAAGGTAGGAGAGTGGCATTGAATTGAAAGAGAAGTGACACCTTAACCGCGTGTACAATATGGAAAAAAGGGGGATGATGATGATTATCTCGTATTACTGCCTTCTGTGTCTCATATCAATTGTCTTAATGCATGTCACACCACAGAGACAGAGGGTGCTTTATGACTTCCTTATGGCCAGGTATCAGTGTAATTATTCTATTTTAATTCTGCCTGATCTCATGGCAGCATGTGCCAGTGTAAATCACACCTTTTTTGAGTGATTAAGGTCTCTGTGTGGGGCCTAACCTTCAATCTTGATGGTTTACCTCTTTCCTCTTGGGATATTTCTGTAGAGAAACCTAAAGTGTGCATTCTTCACAGAGATGCTATATGAAATATGGAATCTCATTAGGCTCCATTTTGGGATGACAGCTGCTTTCAAAGCAATGCTACAATTGGGATATATCAAAAGAAGGATTGGCTTATGGCTTCCTGACTATGGTGATCCATTTAAATCTCTCCTTCTGTCTGGAGTGGGTGACTATTCTATCATCACTAAAGATCTGTTTGGAGTCCAATGTCATCTGCAGCCAGGAGAATTAACCAAAACTTAATCCTTTGAAGATGGAATGGATGAAAGTAGATGATAGTGAATGCAACATTTTGCTTGTTTATTCTTCCTAACTTTTGTCTTATTATTCTATATAGTGGTAAAAAGTTGGAGCTGGTGGTCATGATGTGAGATCTTATGAATTTCATTGCCTATATGAAACTTAAGATTCAGGAGTCAGTGATCATTAAACTATTTTATTTTCGTAGTTCTTAGGTGAGTACTAGGCTAACTACTTTTGTGGGCCATTTTAAGGCTAATTTCCTTTAAAGGTAAAAATCAAACCTTGTACCTTAATTCTGTTCACCATAAGTGCATAAGTGGAATTGCAAATTTTACCATTTCTGTTCTTCAGTTTCTGGATATATACAAATAAAGCTACTTCTTGGAATTAACAAAAGGAACCATTGAGTTGTATTGGATGAGAAGATTACAAAAGTATCAATTGCTCAATATTAGATTTCATTAATAACTATGATTGTTAGTCTGCCACATCAGGATGGATTCTCTAAAGCTCATGCTATAGTATGGGTCATATTTATTTTATGCCCTCCTGGTCCCTAGTCTGGTCCATGATTTCCATTCAGTTGTAAAAAAACTATTGGTGGTTCCTGGGGCTCTTTTGGAGGCATTAAACTATTATTCTTTTGTCTTTTAATTTTCAGTCCTGTGAAATTAATTGCCTGTAAAAAAATAAAACACCATTCCAGGTATCAATGAAGGCTGTCCATACACTAACACTGCTCAGAACATCCAGTATAGTGTCCAGTTCAAATAACTCAGCAGGGCATTTCCCACATAAAACCAATTTTATTTGACTTACAAACAAAAAACAAAAAACAGATTAAGCGCTTTCATCTCCAACCAGAAGACTTCATCAGAATCATTTGTCCTAACTACATTAGTTCTTTATATAATGAATGAATACCAGGCACTCTATTGGTCTGCCATTTAGTTCAATTCAGCATCAATTAACCCTTCATTGCAACACTATAATAAAAATGATTAAGCAACTACATGTTAACACCTAAAAACTTGTGTTTTGCATACATACATACTGGATTGTTTTCCAATAAATACAGTCATTATATAAAGAACTAATGTAGTTAGGACAGATGATTCTGATGAAGTCTCCTGGTTGGAGATGAAAGCGTTTAATCTGTTTCTTGTTTTTTTTGTTTGTAAGTCAAATAAAATTGGTTTTATGTGGGAAATGTCCTGCTGAGTTATTTGAACTGGACACTATACTGAATGTTCTGAGCAGTGTTAGTGAATGGAGGACAGCCTTCATTGATACTTGGAACGGCATTTTATTTTTTATTGGTTTGGTGTTTTGTGTTGTGAAATTCATTGCCTGACCAACTCTGATCATGTCCTTTTAAAGTTTACTCTAAGTAGGTGTTAAAGACTTAACTGTTTTCAATAAACATTTATTTCTGTATAACAGTGGACCCATGTCCTGCTGATTATCAGATCATTGTTGTTTTACTTGCGTTCAGTTTTTTAAAATAATTTAATGTATTGCCTAAACCAAATTATAAATGTGTAATGCACTTCTATGTTAAGCACATAAACCTGATCTATTCTCTGTTTTTGACTTTCAGAATGAAAATATCATGAATATTTTATAACTTAATAACATTTTTTGAACCACTTTATCAATAAATACTTTATTGTGTAAAAAAAGACATTATGCAGTGTTACATTTTTAACATCTCTCTTTACAACATCATCATCATCATCATCAGTCCCCTTTTTCCGATTTTTCTACATGGGTTCGGGGTGTTGTGTTAACTGTCACCATCTCTCTCAATTCAATGCTACACTCCTGCCTTCTTCGATACTCATGGCTGTCGCAGATCTTCTTTCGCACAATCCATCCACCACTGTGATGGACTCCTTGTTTCATCTTATCTTCTTGCCTCAAAAGATATTTCGGAGTTATATCTACAAAGGATCCTTCTAAATATACCTACATTTATTGGCAAGCAGCTTGTGGATATTCACTATATTAAAGGAAGTTTGCCAACATGCATTTCCTTCACACAGGACAAACCATTGCAAATGTTTGGAGGGGGGGTGCACTCCCATACTCCCTGCATCTGTAAAATCATCCAAGGTCATTCCATTCCCTTAAGAAAGGAGACTCTAGGAGGGGAATGTAACCCTATCAGCTGTATAGTCTCCTATTCCCTACAACCAGACATAAATATTAATCTCCAGCTGCCCTTAACAGCTGCAGGTTCCAGCCTTCTGCTTGTCAAGCAGCATGCACAGAGGCTCATTGGCTGCAAACGGCTGTTCTCCAGGTGCACAGAACAATGGCTTCTGCATCTTCATGCTCATCAATATTTTGGTTTATGGATAGCTAAGGCAATGAAATGAGGGTCGTACTAATCACTGGCTCTCACCCCTATACCTACATAAATAGAATAACCCACATGACTAACAGATGAAGAACTGATGGTATATGACAGCATTGTAAATTAATTCTTTCAATCTAACTTAGTGCCCTGACATGATAGGATTCTGAATAACTGTGTGCTACAGCTGGTATTTTTCACTAAAGAACTGGAAAATTAAACTTTTCCTGTTCATAAACTGTCAGATGTCCTCACCTTCCTTATCCATTTTTAATTAATGTTTCAATCTGCATGCAAGAGGTATTATTTTTTTATTGATTGCTTTATTGATTGATTAATATTAATGTTTTCTATTATTTTCAAGACTAGTTTCCATACAATTTCTAGTTTTGCAATTGCAGCAACATCTGCAGTGTGTTACATACTGCATACCTCTCAATTGTACCGATTTTTGCTGAATGTGCAGTTTTTGTCATTTGGTCCATTTTTCACAAAATTGTGATTTTCTGACAAATTAGTGGCAACTCATTAAAGACTGAAATTAGAAAACAATGACAGACATTTGAGTTACAGGCTTCATACCCTTCAGAAAATTCATGCTAATGCAAAACCTCTTATTCTATCAATTTTTTAAGTTTATAAGAGGAATGTTTAAAAATTGTCCCTATTTTTGGGCCTTTGTCCCACTTTTATTTATGGCTTTGTCCAAATTTCTTGCTGTAAGAGGTTTAGAGGTATGACATACTGTTTTTACCCTTTGGGCAGGCCTGAAAATGGTCTGTTTGGAGCACTGCCTGCCCCAATTAACATATTTTAAATAAATAAATACTTACATGCATACATTTACACATAAATACAATAAATAAATAAACGAGTAAATAAATCATGCAATGCTTAGTCTACATAGTCTAAATAAATACATATAACTTTTCAGCAAATGACTGATTTATCCTGAGCCTTGCCAAATTTGTTGCCTGTGCCTAGTGTTTGTACAATGTCAGGCTCACGAACCTTCCAGATGAATTTTCCAGCACTACAGAAATGCCTTGACCTTTTGCATATTCATCAGCATTATACCTGTAATCATATAACTTCAAGCAGCTAATGATGCAGGACTTTAATGGTGAGCTTTATAGCTTTTAAATTGAGATTCATTATTGATGCACTTGGCAGGTGTCCCATTTTCATCTCATGCACCTTCATGGAGAGAAGGGCTAAATATATTAAAATGTAAATATCTCAGAATGGCTTGAATTTTAACCTATGCCCATTTTGTGCACATGCTTATAATGCAGTCCACATGCCCGTACCTTTCATCTGAGAAATGTTTTAGAGATGTTACACAAGCAGAATATCTGTCAATCCTTTGATGGAATTTTTATGAACTTTATTGTAAAATCTGGAAAACTGTTCAAAATACTGTTTTATCATGGAGGTCTTATTGCACGAGTGAAACTTTCAAGCCTTCCCCTAGATTGTGGTCTTGCAGTGTGTCACTGACTTTGCACCACATCTGGGACAGGCGAGCTGCATAAGTTACTTGCTAACATCTTCTCTGGCCACCTCCTACGGTGCCCGGACCACTAGTGGCACCTGGCTGATCTGGGCTGTATTCAAGGCCAGAAGAGGCTATGCTGCAGAGCTGGCCTTATTTATTTATATAGCCATGTATGTATGTATTTATTTATTTATTGCATTTGTTAACCATGAAAGTCCATTGCTTCTAGAAAGAGCCCATTTTCAGTGGAGGCCTGGGGAGAACAGCTCCACATTAATTACATACAAAAGTAAAAATGTTAATACATATGTCATTTCAAGCAGTACTATAATTTCATTAATTACATACAGATGATCCTTAATTACATGCAAGAGTAAAAAAATGTTGATACATAGAACAAAGTATTTTGAACAGTACTTTCACACTTAAAGAAAGTAATGCATGAAACCTGGTGCAAGGCACCTGAAAGAACTCCTGTACTACCAGGCTATAACTCATACCACACCTTTCAGCCTCAAAACATGGACCGAAGCCCTAAAGGCGGTGGTGTCTCCATATTCGTAAAGAATATGCAGACCTTCAGGCTAGTAGCCCAACATAAAGCATCAGAGTTACTCCAGGTACAACTAACACTGGATAAGACAGCAATCCAGGTTGTTGCCTGCTATAGATCCCCCATCATGTCCCAAGACTCCCACTCCACATTCCTAAACACTCTGGAAAATATTATGGTCCAACCCAACACACTCATACTGGGTGACTTTAACTACCCCTCCATTAACTGGGAGAACTACTCAAGTGCCAACACACTTGCTCAACGTTTCCTGGTATTCATCAATTCCAATGCCCTGGACCAGCTCATTCTTACCCCTGCTAGGGGTAGCAACATCCTCAACCTTATTATTACAAATATATTACTAATATGGGTGACCATTGCTCTACACCAATTGCCAACTCCTCCCTGTACAGATCTGACCACAAGCTAGCCACCATGGATATCCACATCCCACCCACACCCCCTGCAAAGGTAACCACCATAAAAAAACTTAAGCTAACTTTGGGCTTCTAAAAACTGAGGTGGCTAACTTCACGATGCCCATGCAAATGGAGCATAAATGTAGGACTGCTTAATCATACTCTAATGCATTGTACGAAGACGTACACAAATGCATGGAATGGGCCATTCCCAATAGAACCAAGATGCTCTCCTCCAAAAAAGGAAGCCAATCTGGTGGTCCCCTGCCATAAACAAACTCTACAATAGAAGGAAGAAACTGTTGCAGAACAAGGCGAAGTCCCAAGACTGAAAAAACTCCCTTGTTATTCTCAACAAAAAGCTGAGATCCCCCATCAAATCCTCTAAAGCTAGTTACGAAAACAAAATTGCAGCAGACACCAAAGACAACCACAAGGCCTTCTATAGTTATGTCAAAAATCTACAAGGCAATGCTCAGATCTGCTTGAGATACTACACAGTGGTAGCTCCTATACTGAGCCAGAAGACATTGCCAATATACTGTCCGACAGATTCTGTGCCAACTTTATCTCCCTCTCACCCCCTAAAGGGCCAATCACAATACCTGAAGTATGCCTAGTACCAAATATTACAGCTGAACAGGTTAAAATCGTACTGTCCAAGGCCAAGAATACAGCTTCCATGGGACCTGACAATATCCTTTACTGTGTTCTGTATGAATTGCAAAATAAACTGGCACTACACCTGTGTGCCCTGTTCAATCACAGCCTCATTTCAGGCTTTGTCCCCACTGAATGGCGCACTTCTACAGTCATCCCACTACACAAAGGGGATGCGACTACAGACCCTGGGAACTACTGCCCCATTAGCCTGATGGGTCTGGTATGTAAGGCTATGCAGTGCATCATCATGGACCTAATAAATAAGGACATAGGGAATCGCCAGACTCTTGACCCCTCACAGTTTGGATTTGTTAAGGGTAGATCATGTCTGCTCAACCTGGTAGACTTCTTTGAGTCTGTTACCAGAGCTGTGGACGAAGGCAAGGTAGTTCACACAGCCTACCTCGATCTGACCAAGGCCTTTGATACAATTCCTCACTCAGGAATCATAGATAAACTCACTAAATTAGGCATCAACCCTTATGTCACAAGGTGGGTTGCAAACTGGCTTACTGATAGAACCCACACTGTGAAAGTAGTGGACTCCAAGTCAGACTACCAACCAGTCATGAGTGGAGTCCCACAGGGATCAGTCCTGGGTCCTGTCCTGTTTGGCATCTACTTTTCTGAAGTCCAGGCCAAAACCAAGGGACTCTGGCTGACCAAGTTCGCAGATGATTGCAAACTGCAAGCCATTATTAGCTCTCCAAATGATGTTGACATTCTACAGAAAGGTCTCATGGAGACCAATGACTGGTGTCAGAACCATGGCCTTAAGTTCACTGCCAAAAAATGCATCCTCATTCCCTTTGGGAAGAATATGGTACCCATGAACTACCACATCAATGATAGTCTACTGAACACCGAAGGTGTTAGAAGAGATCTGGGAACACAAGTGGATAGCAAACTCTCCTTTGACAATCACATTGCCACTGTGGTCAGAAAATCCTTCTATGTGGCACATCTCATTACAAAGGGTTTTGCATCCAGGAAGAAAGAGGTCATTGTCTGTCTCTACTTTTCCCTCATTAGACCAATTATCGAATACAATGCCCCATTTGACATGTACCTCACTAGACATATGCTACAACTAGAAAAACCACAAAAATACCTCACTAAGAAGATCCTAGGCATAAAACACTTGCCTATGCGGAAAGACTAAAAAAACTCCAGCTTTTCTCGGTATCATATCACCTACTTAGAGGCGATCTCTGCTTGACCTACAAAGCCATGTCAGACCCAGAGCTGTTAGATATGCTACATCTAAATAAATCCCAATACTGCTGTGCCACATGCACCAGAGACCTCAACCTCATTACCACAATCAACAGAACTTGCTGGAGGGACAGGTTCCTAATACAGAGACTGCCCATGCTCTGGAACAGACTTCCCTTACACATCAAGCAGAGCACCTCATTGGCTCTCTTCAAGAGAAATCTTGACGTGTGGATGGGAAATAGAAAGTTCACCCCGGGGATCATTTCAGTGGCCCTGCTGGACAGAGGCACTGGGAAATAACATCAGGTGGCATGTTGCCAGGGAATCCTTTTGGCTAGGCTTGTAAAGACTCTAGGGCCATTAGCCTAGTACACTCCTATGAACCTACAATAGCAGAAACAGTAATAATGTTTACAATCAGGTATAAATATGGAAGTAACGATGGCATGTATTCAAGATACATGAGTATAAATATATTTGTCGAGGTCTTAGCTGAGAAGAGTTGACTTCAGGGTAGAAAGGAGGTGACAGAAAGGCTAAAGGAGGAAGAGTAAAGTCAAGTTGACAGCAAGGAGTCAGAATGGTACAGAGAAGGAGAGGGGAATATTCGTAGATAAATGGTTAAGGTTGAGGCTCCAGAGTGGGAGTAAATAAATAAATTATGTATTTATTTAGTTGGTTATTTTTCATTATAACACTATCCATTGTCTGTTTGAGTGGACCTTTTATAGTCACAATATAAATACAAGGCAGTATCCCAGCAGTAATTGTGATAAAAACAGATAATTGATAAAGTGGCTTAAAAGGCACACACATGAACTTAATTAAATGACAGCAGTAAACAGTAAAATATAACAGACTATATAACAGAAATTACATGCATACAGCTTTTAAAATCATAAAATTAACAAATGGGCCACAATGAATTTTACAAAAGACGTAGGATACATTGCTGTACTCTGACTCAAATCACCCCCTTGGCATGTTACAAGGGTATGAAAATAGTACTAGTGGTGATGCACATTTGAGTACTGACTCAAGTGCCAAAACACTAGCTAAGGGAACGGAGGGGAGGAGCAGTCCTCCAGTGTGATACACTAGCTAAGGGAATGGAGGGAAGGAGCAGTGTTCTCCACTGTGATACACTAGCTAAGGGAACGGAGGGGAGGAGCAGTGTTCTCCAGTGTGATACACTAGCTAAGGGAATGGAGGGAAGGAGCAGTGTTCTCCAGTGTGATACACTAGCTAAGGGAACGGAGGGAAGAAGCAGTGTTCTCCACTGTGATACACTAGCTAAGGGAACGGAGGGGAGGAGCAGTGTTCTCCAGTGTGATACACTAGCTAAGGGAATGGAGGGAAGGAGCAGTGTTCTCCAGTGTGATACACTAGCTAAGGGAACGGAGGGAAGGAGCAGTGTTCTCCAGTGTGATACACTAGCTAAGGGAACGGAGGGGAGGAGCAGAGTTCTCCACTGTGATACACCAGCTAAGGGAACAGGGGGGAAGGAGCAGTGTTCTCCAGTGTGATACACTAGCTAAGGGAACGGAGGGGAGGAGCAGAGTTCTCCACTGTGATACACTAGCTAAGGGAATGGAGGGAAGGAGCAGTGTTCTCCACTGTGATACACCAGCTAAGGGAATGGAGGGAAGGAGCAGTGTTCTCCGGTGTGATACACTAGCTAAGGGAACGGAGGGGAGGAGCAGAGTTCTCCACTGTGATACACTAGCTAAGGGAATGGAGGGAAGGAGCAGTGTTCTCCAGTGTGACACACTAGCTAAGGGAACGGAGGGGAGGAGCAGTGTTCCCCACTGTGATACACCAGCTAAGGGAATGGGGGAAAAGAGCAGTGTTCTCCAGTGTGATACACCAGCTAAGGGAACAGAGGGAAGGAGCAGTGTTCTCCAGTGTGACACACTAGCTAAGGGAACGGAGGGGAGGAGCAGTGTTCCCCACTGTGATACACCAGCTAAGGGAATGGGGGAAAGGAGCAGTGTTTTCCAGTGTGATACACCAGCTAAGGGAACGGAGTGGAGGAGCAGAGTTCTCCAATGTGATACACTAGCTAAGGGAATGGAGGGAAGGAGCGGTGTTCTCCACTGTGATACACTAGCTAAGGGAACGGAGGGAAGGAGCAGTGTTCTCGAGTGTGATACACTAGCTAAGGGAATGGAGGGAAGGAGCAGTGTTCTCCAGTGTGATACACTAGCTAAGGGAATGGAGGGAAGGAGCAGTGTTCTCCACTGTGATACACCAGCTAAGGGAACGGAGGGAAGGAGCAGTGTTTTCCAGTGTGATACACCAGCTAAGGGAATGGAGGGAAGGAGCAGTGTTCTCCAGTGTGATACACCAGCTAAGGGAATGGAGGGAAGGAGCAGTGTTCTCCAGTGTGATACACTAGCTAAGGGAATAGAGGGAAGGAGCAGTGTTCTCCAGTGTGATACACTAGCAAAGGGAATGGAGGGAAGGAGCAGTGTTCTCCAGTGTGATACACCAGCTAAGGGAATGGGGGGGAAGGAGCAGTGTTCTCCACTGTGATACACCAGCTAAGGGAACGGAGGGAAGGAGCAGTGTTCTCCACTGTGATACACTAGCTAAGGGAACGGAGGGAAGGAGCAGTGTTCTCCACTGTGATACACTAGCTAAGGGAACGGAGGGAAGGAGCAGTGTTCTCCAGTGTGATACACCAGCTAAGGGAACGGAGGGAAGGAGCAGTGTTCTCCAGTGTTATACACCAGCTAAGGGAATGGGGGGAAGGAGCAGTGTTCTCCAGTGTGATACACTAGCTAAGGGAACGGAGGGAAGGAGCAGTGTTCTCCACTGTGATACACTAGCTAAGGGAATAGAGGGAAGGAGCAGTGTTCTCCAGTGTGATACACTAGCTAAGGGAATGGAGGGAAGGAGCAGTGTTCTCCAGTGTGATACACTAGCAAAGGGAATGGAGGGAAGGAGCAGTGTTCTCCAGTGTGATACACCAGTTAAGGGAATGGGAGGGAAGGAGCAGTGTTCTCCACTGTGATACACCAGCTAAGGGAACGGAGGGAAGGAGCAGTGTTCTCCACTGTGATACACTAGCTAAGGGAACGGAGGGAAGAAGCAGTATTCTCTACTGTGATACACTAGCTAAGGGAACGGAGGGAAGGAGCAGTGTTCTCCACTGTGATACACTAGCTAAGGGAATAGAGGGATGGAGCAGTGTTCTCCAGTGTGATACACTAGCTAAGGGAATGGAGGGAAGGAGCAGTGTTCTCTAGTGTGATACACCAGCTAAGGGAATGGAGGGAAGGAGCAGTGTCCTGCAGTGGGATGATTTATGAGAAACCTCTGCTTTACCCATTAAGGCAGCACCCTTGATGGAGTCGGAATTTACTGAAGCTGGTGCTATAGAGTTAATGGGGCTAAGAAAGCCCTCATAGTGACAGTACTTGGTTAAAGGCATGAGTCGGTTTATTGGCTAGAACCAATGCATGTTTGTTCTTGGGAGGGTAAGTAGGTTAACTAACATCTGAATATCCACGGTGTTATAACACAGTTCACTACTATCCCTGACTGTTTCTGTTTTTCTCTCTTTTATTGTGAGGAGTGAATAGTTTGGGTAGATCTAAGGACAGACAAGTGACATGTTGTGAACATCTTGGTAGCTAGTATAATGAGGAAAAAAAGCTAAGAATTTAAAAGTTTTGGATTCTCACCATAACACACTGAATGTGCAAAAAGAAACTGTGGCTTCAGGATGTGTAACACTATGGCTCAAGCATATGAACCTCTGACCTTCTCTTGGTTACAAATCCCACCCTTGATTTCCCATAATGCCTAGCCTTTCTGAAAACCTCAAGCTATTACCAAAGCAAAGGCAAAGACATAAAAAGTACCTTCAGAAGCACTTAGAAGGACTAGACAAAGATAAAGGGATGGGATGCTTCATGTGGCAAGAGCTTCTTCGCACACGTCTATCATCATCATCATTGTCATCATGGTGAGAACCCTGATATTTTGTATCTAATGTCAAAAGGTTCTGCCTTCAGGTAGCACAGTTAGCTTTTAACAGAGATGAACTAGCATTCTTTCCAGTACTGACACAGCAGAGAAGTGCATCAGAGGTGGGGGCTTGCTGCCCACCTTAGTGTGCCATCCTTCAGTTGTGACATTAAAATGAGCTCCCATCTCCCAGAGTTTCTGGTAGCTCACATGTATGTAGAAGATCTCATGACATTCATCAATAAAAGAGTAGAGGAATTTCTCCAGTATCATGGCTAAATTTCCTCTAGTCAGTATGAACACACCTTGGTTCTCTTTTAGAAATGGACCACGAGCCTACAGGGACTAATATAGTAAACAAAACATAAATAAATACATAAATAAATAAATGAATAAATAAACATAAACAGATAAATTAGACTGTCAAAGTATGCTTTTGGGGTAGTCCTTTAAATGTTTTATTGTTTTGTATGATTTTGATGACACAGGATGCAATATTTATTTATATTATCCATATCAAGTACAATATTAGACAACTTGGCAAGGTGCAATATGTAATGTGTCTTTTATTTAAATGGGGCAGTTGTTATAATTTAGGAGATGGTATACTTAGACTGTATTTAAGTACTGAAATTCTTTTTTTTCTGCTCTTTTGTATGGGTACTGGGAGTGGGATTGTATATGTAAGTTATGTTAATCTATTACTTGTATGTGTTGTTTTACTTTCTGTATGTAATCTCATGAAGGAGCTGATGCATGGAATTTCATTTAGGCTATGCATGTGTGGCCCTAAATGACAATAAAGTTTACTTTGAATCTTTAAATCTAAAATTTATAACTAGTTAAATTTCCAGTCATTGCTTGGTCTAGCAGCAGTGCCGTTCTGCACCTATCAACAACTGGCATCCTAGATTATGCAATCAGTCGTAACAACAAATCTGAATCTGGCTTTGCTGCATTCCACTGTAATACAAAAAGGAACACTTTTGGCACGCTTATCGAATTAAATACCATGTTCATATTTTTTCTTCTCGGGTTCTTGTCAACATCATTGGAAGTGGACATATTAACATTCATTGTATTCAGTTAGGGCTCATCTGGCATAATTTGGTAGGTCTAGTATGCAGTGTCTATGTCAATAACCATGAAAATAAACCTTTTCATTCCATTTGATGGCTCTGCTAGCAGCATTTATTTATTTTATTTATTTCCAGGTTGATAACCGGGGAAGTCCACTGGGCCAAGCAGAGCCCATTTTCAACGGAGGCGTGGGGAGAAAAGCTCCAAAAGCAGTTAACAGAATGTAACATAAGTAAAGTATGGAATATACAGTATACAAAAGCATAAATATACAATTTAAAATACAAATACAAAATCAGGGAGTATATGTTTAAAATACACACAAATGTTAAAATATAGATAAAGTCAAAAGTAATACTGATAATGTAATTAAATGTACAAGCCATAAAGTGTTATACAAGTTTAGTGTTTGTTCTAACAATAATGTTAGTGATGAGAGGTGATAGTAGATGAGATTGAAGGGAAGTTTGAAAAAGACAGTGTAATTTTGGTGGGAAGGGAGCATTTGTTTTTAAAGTATAGAACTGCCAGTGAGATTGTCATGTTAGAGTTCTCTGATATAAATGCTAATTGACAAATACAAACTGAGTGCAGGATTCACTTATAAACAATACTTTCACATTTCCTACAGCTGACAGGAAATATCTTATTGTTTCAAGTCATTTAGATTCCATCAGTGATTACCTAGGCCTTAAGGTGATGAAATGCCTGACAAGAGCCATAATTAATTAACTTTTGACTCCATTTAGATCCATATGCTTCCTTATTCTTCTGTCAGCTCTATAGCTGAACACAAGAATGCTTCCTTTTATACTGCATGCAGTTTCTTAGAGGGCATAAATTATATCAGTACATCAGGTCTTTGTTTTGCATTGCAGCTTTTAGCATATCTTACATAAACTGCTAATTTGGAAATTACAGAGACCTTGAGACAGAACAGTTTCCTGTCTGGGTCTGTAGCTAAGGAATAGTGTTCCATGCAGTATCATACACTTCCAAAAGAATGAGAACTTTTCACGGACCGAACAAATAGTTTCCTTTTATAACAGGCTTACTGTAAATTTTCTAAACAGTGACAAAATACATATGTGTATAATAAGCATACATGTTTGGAGCTGACATTGCTTAGTGCTGTTTCAATAACACGAAATTCATCTTTATAACACTTCCATCCATCCAAAACCCTTTTTTCCCATTTTTGCACATGGGGTTGGGGTGTCATGTCAACAGTGACAATCATCTAGAGCCGAGGTTTATGGTGCCGGGTGGCTAGTCCTGCCTTGGTAGATCTTCCACACCACACACTCACACAAACTCACACCTATGGCTAATTTAGAGTGTCCAGTCCACCTACTGCTTATCTTTGGAATGTGGAAGGAAAGTGGAGCACCCGGAGGAAACCCACGCGAACACAGGGAGGACATGCAGATACCATGCAGAAGGTATCCCAGCCGAGAATCGAACTAGGGAAACTCTTGCTGTTTGGAAACAACGCTATCCGCTATGCCACTGCTTAAATTCAGAGTTGCACTATTTTGCACTTGTGCAAATGTCATGGTGAGTATTTTTACTTCTGTTGCCATTTATATATACATTTGGTAAGTTACAGCTTGACTGTTATAGTTAGGCAGCAGGACATTGCACTGAATTATTTAATGGACTCCCACGCTTCTTATATATTGTAATCTTTTGCTTTTATATTATTTCTTGGTCAAGGTCATAACAAAAAGGGGTCCTTGCATTAGACACCCGTTTAACCAACTCAACCAATAAGTAAAGACATTTTCTGCTTAAATATCTGATTTGCTGCTTACTCAGTGATAGGTACACCTTGTTAATGTTCAATGATTTCAGTTTCTTTGTTTGAGAATCTGGGATCATCAAATTAAATGCTGAACTTATGGCATGTATATATAGGCTTTCCTGTAATCAAAGCAAAACAAACTATAATTTGTGGCATATCTTCCAGAACATATGGCAAATAAGAAAATGTCAGATTTCATTTCTTATCATGGTAATCTTCATATGAGTGCCTCTGAATTTTCCTCTGGATAATTAACAGAGACTGTTGCTGAGTTAAGGCTTGTCACTTAAATGCTTTTTGACTACTTTTACTTTTTGCCTGCATTATAGAGCAGAGCCTGAAAGTCTGGATTCACAAATAGTGTATTTAATGTGATTCATTTAATGCCAAACCCTTGATAAGGGACTAATAATTCAAGAAACAAATGCAGGAACATGACAAAGCTGAAGCAGGATGTTATAGCATTGCGGAAAGGAAATGAAATGCAGATTTTCGAAGTGAAGTAAAACAATATGTATATTTGTTAGCAGCTGTGAATAATGGTAATCTTACTGTTTTTGTATGTGTAGAAGCCATTCTTTGTCTGTCTGTCTAATCTAATTTATTCATTTAACAGAGCAAATTAACTGGTCCAGTGTACATTTTTCAGCCATAACTTGGGACAAAGCTAGAATTATACAAATGCAGGTTACAAAATACAAAAGAAAATTTACAAAAGAATACTAAGCATCTATGAAAACAGTCAGGATAACAAAAGCAACAAAATAATTCTATGAATCATGCATTTGTCAGCCTGGAAAGGTATGATCAATAGACCCACTGCTTTGCCAGGGATGGACGCATCTGCCCCCTCTAAGGTTTCAGTTACTGGCAAAGACATTGTCCACCCCATAGTAGCTTTTTTAGGTAATGCCAGCCTGATAAACCTACCAACATAACAACACAAACAAAGGAGAATATAAAGGTGTTACTGATGAATGCGAGGAGCCTTAACAAGGAAAATCCACTTCATACAAGCCCTTCTAACCCTGGGGGACGTTGACATTTATGTAGTGACTGGGATATGGTTCAAAAATTGAGCCGACCACTCCAGCTCTGCAGAGCTATAATACCTTCCACATGCTTAGACCAGATACTGTGCAGGAGGGGAACAAGTGGTGGTGTCTCAGTCTTTGGCCAGAAGAGGTTCATATCAAGGCTGGTAAAGCAGCATGATACATTAGAGTTTCTTTATGTCCAAATAATCATCGGAAAGGTCCCATACCATATATGAACTAGCTATAGAACTCCCTCTATGACCCAAGAAAGCCATAATGTCATTATACAGGAACTCAAATCACTTAGTATTAAACACAGTACTATTTTCCTAGGTGATCGAAATTATCCAGCTATAGACTAGGGAACTTATGTCACCATTAGTACACAAGCACAGTGATTCCTGGACTTCATCGATACAGATGCCCTGGAACAATTAGTCAGAGTACCCACTAGGGGGAGCAACATCTTGTTCTTGTCCTTATTAATATAGGGACATCTTGCACCATTGCATAATTTCATCACTTGTTAGGTCTAACCATAAAGCTTTCTCCATTGAAGCAAAACTGAAACAAGCGATCCCTTCCACCCAAGGTTTTAGAAATTTCTCTAAGACAAACTACCTAGTTCTAAGTGATACATTGGCAAGCTTCAAATCCCGAACAAACCCAGTTAATTCCATTGAATATGTGGAAATGTATATCACCACAATACCAGCATAAAACAGCTGCATATATGCAGTTGTACCCCATAAGAACAAGTGCAGGGCAAACCCAAGAAATAAACCCACTGGGTAGAACTATAATATCAACAAGCTTTACAACAAAAGAAAGAGAATTTTGACAAAAAAAGAAGAGTTGTTCTCAGAATGATAGAGCTCTTATCATTGAAATAAATTAACAACTTATAAAATCCACCGAAGCCAAGTTTGATGCTAAAAAAACTATCTAAGCCAAAGACAATCACAAGGCCTTTTTTAGTTATGTTCATAATCTGAAAATCACAATGTAACAATGTGCTGATCTGATTGTGAATGTTGTTGCCTACACTGACACTGAAGATATAATGAACCTACTGGCCAATAACTTTATCTCTAACTTTACCCCTCTCTTCTCCATCTGTCACTCAAGAAATTCCTGAAACTGGCTTACCTCCAACTATAACACAAGACCAAGTCTTAAGAGAGCTATCAAAAGCTAAAAATGCTGCACTGATGGGTCGTCCCAACAATAACCCTGGAAGCATCGTAAATAGTATGAAACTCAATTTAGCCACCCCTCCAACAACACTGTTCAACATCAACATCCATACAGGTTTTGTACCAAGCAAATGAAAAACAGCTACTGTCACTCCCCTCCATAAGGGAGGACCTTTCACAGAACAAAGTCATGGAAAGACTTATCATGCAATAATTGGAACGCCTTCAGAGATACCTTACTAAAAGAATACAAGGCCAAAACAACATGTCCTACATGGACCAGTTCAAAGCCCTGTCACTATACTCAGTGTCCTACAGATTACTATCTGACATACAAGGTATCCTGTTACCCAATATTGATGGATTTACTGCATATCAGCAAGTCAAATGGCATCAGAAATACTCGATCTAGGGATCTAAACCTCTTCTGCAGCATTAACAGAACCGTTTGGAAGGAGCGACATATCTTGCAGAGGATACCCTACTGCTCTAGAACAGACTTCCCATCCATGTAAAACCAAAATCATCCCTGTCCGTATTCAAGCATAACTTGGATCTATGGGTGAGAAACTGCCCCCTTTACTATTAATGGACAGTGGCAGCTTCTAAATGCTTTATCCCAATCATAAGTCTCCTCAAATTATCAATGGTATGATCCCAGGTATTTTCATTAGGGGTACTATAAAATTATTGACTATGGGATGGGTAAAACCAACCTGACAACAAATGAGATAGGTTAATTCAAGCTCCAAAATAAAACTGGCTAGGCTTAAAATGGCCTGCAAGGACAGCTAGCCTAGTACTTACCTATGAACCAATTTTATATATATATATATATATATATATATATATATATATATATATATATATATATATATATATATATATATATATATATATATATATATATATATATATATATATATATATATATATATATATATATATATATATATATATATATATATATATATATATATATATATATATATATATATATATATATATATATATATATATATATATATATATATATATATATATATATATATATATATATATATATGCATATATATATATATATATATATGCATATATATACAAAACAAAAGTCAGTTGTTTGAATAATAAGGCATCAAGTAGTCTGCCTGCCCTCTGTTGTTTCTTTTGTGCCTACTGGAAATGAAGTTTAACTAATCAATTACACTGCCGACTGGTTGCAGTATTGGTAATATCATTGTTAGTAGGACTGTAAATGGCAAGTACAATAGTTCAATGAGTAAACTAAAAAACTTAAGGCCTACATTGGCCAATTTAAAATTTGCCTAACAGACATCACTAGAGAATTAAAAATTTTAAAAAACAAGTTATCCAATATGAAAACCAACACAGCAAACCAAATTATGGAAAAACAACAACAGGAACAGGATCCAAAGTTTTATTGCACTTAGCGCCTCGGCCAATCTAGCCTTCAAAGAGTACATTGTTACATTAGAACATTCCCCTATATATCTAATAGATATATATATATATATATATCTATATATATATATATATATATATATATATATATATATATATATATATATACCCTTTAACATGCAATTAATCAATGAAACAGTCAATAAAACAATTATGTCAGTTAATTAATGCAATTTAAAGCAAACATTTCCAGTTTATTTCTCTGTTCAACCCCCTTGGTGTAAAAGTATCAAATTTTAAAATAAACACAGTTTCCTTATATGATAATATATTTTTAATTAATCTCTCACCCCCCTTTCTTACAAACACTTTTTTTTAAATTGTTGCTTGTAATAATCTACTATCACTATCATGTTTCTGCATAAAGTGCAATGCAATAGGACTTTCCATTTTCTGTTTTTTAATGTTTCTGATATGTTCCTGCAACCTTATTCTAAATTTTTTCTTGGTCTCCCCAGTATAGAATAGGTGGGAGGGACATCTCAAGCAATACACTACACCTTCCGTGTCACAACAAAAATTAGTGTTTGGTATAAATATTTTCTCATTAATTCTATAAAAACTAGACACTATATGACAACATATATTACAATTATTACAAGGTGCAGTGCCCTTGTGTCTTAAAGGAGCAGAGACATTCACTGCAGGCAATAAAAAGTAAGCTTTCACTAACCTATCCCCCAAATTTTGCCTCTTTTGTAGGCAATATAGGGTGTACGACCAATAATTTTATTCAACAATTCATCTCTCAATAAAAATTTCCAATAATGTTTAACTATTTCCCAAATTTATTCACTTAAAATGTTATACGTAGTAACAAAAACAATTTTTCACCACTATTGGGTTTATTTCTATTCATAACATACACATTCCTATTATTATATTTGGAGAGGTTGATGTCAATTATTTTATTTACAGATTCCTAGATCAAATCTTCACTATAGCCTCTATGTACAAACATAGACAAAGTCTGGCGTATTTGTTTTTGTAAATCAGGTATATTATTACAAAGCCTAGATAGTCTAATCATTTCACCAAATGGTAGAGCTTTAATAGTATGTTCAGGATGGCAACTAGTGCCATATAAATACTGGTTGCCATCATCAAATTTACGACGAACTATAGTTTTAATAGAACCATCATTCATGCCAGTTAAATGTACATCCAGAAAATGTATTTCTGTACCACACTGTAAACCATCAAATTTAACATTGTAAATAATATTATTCAACTGAAATAGAAATTCTTGAACTTTATCTAACCCTCCATTATCCAGATAAAAATCAAATCATCAATATATCTAAAATAAAATAAAACATGTTGTTCTAGAAACTCATTTCTATATATATAATCCATCTCAAATTTGGCCATGAATAGATTGGCATACATGGGGGCAAACAGTGCCCCCATGGCTGTACCTCACAGCTGATGGTAAACAACACCATTAAAACCAAAATAATTATGAAGCAAACAGGAATGAACAAGCTCTACCATGTAGTGAGACATAGGGCTATCATCCAAAAAATATTGTAATGCCATTATACCATCATTATGTTTGATATTAGTATATAAACTGCATACATCTATGGAAATCCAAAACATGTTGGAATTCCATTGTATGCCTGATATCTTTTCCAGGAAATCAAAGGAATCCTTAATATAAGAACCCAACCTCTCCACATAGGGCAATAAGAAATTATGTATAAGGACACCCACATTATGTAAAAAATAATTAGCGGCAGACACTATGGGCCTTCCCGGAAGGTTAATACTATCTTTGTGCAGTTTAAGAAGGCAGTAAAAAGTGGCTAGATTACGTCCATCAGTATTAAATTTAGTGTCAATGTCCTTCTTAGTGAAATAACCCAAGCGACATCCCTTCTCTATTAAAACAGAAACATTTTCCATTGCTTTTACATACATACTAACATCACAAACTTCATATGTTGTGTTATCATTCAAGTGTTGCAAACACATATTAAGATATCATGAATAATGAAGCACTACAATCTTATTGCCCTTATCAGAAGGCTTTACAATCAAATCATACCTAGCAGTAAGATTTTTAAGAGCAAGCCATTCATTCTTGGTCATGTTATATTGGGGATGAGGCATATTCTTATATTCTTCAAAAAGCTCTTGAACAGAAAAATTAAGCATTTCTGAAAAATGGCGAACAGTATTATTTACATAAGGGGGAATAAATTTACTTTTAAAATGCACTACGCTGGTATCAAATAAACTATATGCATTCACCATAATATCAGTATTAAAATCATCAGAAACACAAGAATGGAAACTGTCATCTTCACTATCCGTTTCAAAGTTAATATAATCATGTTGTTTGTCCATTTGTTCAGTACAAAAACATTTAAGATGTAACTTCCTTACAAATTTAAATATTTCTTGCTTTAATGTATATAACCTAGGTACCACCATTGGAACAAATTTTAGTCCAAGGTTCAATAGAGTATATTGTACATCCGTAAGAGAACAACGTGATAAGTTAACAACATTTCAAACATTACAAATAGGAGAAAAATCAGTTCCATCTACCCCTCTTGTATGGTTGTTTAAACTGTCCTTCATTTGTTGTAAAACCATAACTAGCTCCTCTCTTCTTGTTGACCCCTTTAGCACCTTCTCCGTTGTTATGAAAACACTGCTGGTGAAGTTCTGGTTTTTGCACTGGGGGAAGTGGAGGGTATGATTGGACATCATTTTCGGAATCTGTGGTGTAACCCGCTCCATCCGAAGAGGCAAATGAAACAGAAAGTTGTTTTTTGGTTCCGGTTTTACCATTAAACCCAGAAGATACAGTTTTCTTGTTTCTCCACAAAAAAGTACGCCCATTATTGTAGTCACGCAAGTCTCTTTTAATTTTATGTAATTTGAAGTTGACCTGCTCGTTCTCAAATTTATTTAATTTCTCCTTCATATTTTTAAAAACCTCATTGACCTTGGAAGAACCAATTTTGTTTAGGATTTCAGTGTGCATGGTATTAAGATAATTTTTAAGTTTTTTATGCAAAAGTTGCTCCTTTACGATCAAAATGCTAACCCATTCCATAGCACATTTATGTGCCTCAGCTAACCATCTATCTTTAAAGGCTGCACTTCATTTTGTCTTGATTGGACTCTCATAATGTTGGTTTGGCACCCAGGGCAGTGTATTTAATTAAAGTTACAATTTTTGTGGTTTTGAGTATAGCCCCTCCCCTTTCTATTTGGCTGCACCCCTTCCCATTAACCCCACCCATTCAGCTGTCTCCTGCAGTCCCCGTTTCATTTGAAGTCACCAGCCGCCACTGAATTTTTGTCATAATTTTCTTCCTCCTGTTATACACCTGATTGATTTTGTGATTGCACCAGGGTGGCTTGTTTTTTGGGCTAGTTCTTTACTTCTTCCTGGTGGGTACAGCTGTCTCTATGCAGGTATTAACATGCCTGTACAGGGTTTCTGTGAACAGTTCTGCATAGGCAGAAGTGTTTTCAGGGTTTATAGGGGCTTGAAATGTTGCCAGGTTCTCACTTAATAGCAGCAGGTTAGCCTTAGAATGTTGTGTCTTTTGGCTTTTCCCAGTTAGGGGTCGCCACAGTGGAACTCTGGTCCGCTAATGATTGGCAGTAGATTTTTACATGCTGAGTTGCCGGCCCTGATGCACAACCTTCAACGAAGGTACGACCATTCACGCATGTCTCCACACAGAAGACGCTCTAGCTGAGAATCGAACAGGACAACATCTTATTGTGAGGCGACAACGCTACCGCAGCACCACCACCGCAGCAGCAGGTTAGCCTTAGAATAATTCCTTAATATTCCCGGTTTAGCTGGGGGTCCAGGTTTTATTTTTATGTCAAAGGAGACCATTTTTTGGTCTGAACTTACCAGGGAAGGCATTACAGTAGGGGGTGTGCAGCACTCTCCCATATTAGTGAGAACCAGATCCAGTATGGTTGCACCTCTGGTTGGTGTTTTGGCTATCTGGTCCAGGGAGTTTGTGTTTACAAAATCCAGGAATCTCTGTGCATGTACATTTGATGTCGGTGGGGAGGGTGGCCTAATGGTTAAGGTGTTTGCCTTACAAATACAAGGTGCAGGGTTTGAGTTTTACAAAGGATAATTGGCTAGGCTTAAAATGGCTTGCAAGGGCAGGTAGCCTAATACTAATCTATGAACATATATAATTCCCAGTTAATAGTGGGGTAATTAAAGTCACTCATGAGTAAGGTATTGGGTTGGATGGTTAGTGTTTCTAATAAGTTTAAATACATGGTATGCATTTCCTGGGTCATAGATGGGGACCTATAGCTTGCAAGGAAGTGGTATTGAATTTTAGCTATGGTGATTTGAACATGGAGCAGCTCAAGTGCATTGTCCTGTTTGACCAGTCTTGAAGTGTATTTATTTTTGATGTAAACAGAGACACCTCCACCTTTAGTCCCCACCTGTGAAGTAGCTGGTCTAAATGTGTGGAAGACATTTTAACCCTGCACTGCTGGTGTGCTGTCCACAGCTTTAAACCACGTCTCTGAGACCACACAGACATCAGCATTCTCTAGGGTAAAGAGAGCTTCCAGGGAGTGGAGTTTTTTGTTTAGGCTCCTAGCATTGAGCAGTAATACGTTTAGATTTCCTTGGTTTTGATTTGCTATGTCCGAAGTGCTTTCAGTTTGGCATTGCCTAAAAAAGGCACTACGTGGGAAGACAATGTTTTAGCTTATATTCAAAAGCCTAGAGGGGAGAGGTGCAGACCACGCCTGACAAAGCAGCGTGGTCTTTTAACCATCTCCTTCCATGCTGACAAATATTGCACCCCCTTAGAATGACACCAGAAACCAAGCCAATTATTAAAGTCAAAAGCCTTAGCCAGATACAAAAACATAAAGTCAGTGACTAGTGAATTATCCAGTGTGCTGACCATATTCTCATAAAAACTTATCAAATGAGTGACACGTGATCGTCCTGAAAGGAATCCATGTTGATAGATAACAAAGCTAAAGTCCAGAACTTGTTTACAGGAAATCCACAGCATCCTGTCAAAGTATAACTGCCAGGTACGTGACTAGGTCATTCACAAGACAGGAGTTCAGTCTGCTTTCTGTTATAGTCCTAAGTGTTTTCTTGCTCTTACTGAACTGGACACTTTCTAAACCCTTTTTTGCTGTGTTAAGTGTAACACAATTCACTGGATCTGATTGTCAGACTGGATGAATGCCACTGTCTTGATATTTCAGTGAGAGTTGTGGGTGCTAAGGTGCAGCTCCCTCCTTTTCAGCACTGGGTGTACCCTCTGGGTAAAAAGTTACTGCTCAACAGCTATTTGTTTTCCCCCCGTACCTTGGTAAAAACTTCTTTCAGATTCAAGATGACACATTTGGCATAGTTTCATATTATTTGTATTGACCAGATCTGAGCTTTTCTAAAATAAACATGTGGGCATGATAATTTTTAATCTGGTAAATTCTACGGGGTGGGGGAGGAGGGCACTGAAGTGCAGCAGTTAGTGTCGCTGCCTCAAAACACCTGGTTCTCCAGTTTGGTTGAGGTGCCTTCCGTGTAGAGTCTGTATTGCATATCCTTCTTGTTACCATGTGGATTTTTACCTGGTACTATGGTTTTCTCCCAAATCCCAAAGACATTCTGTAGGTGATTGTCCCTGAATGTGTGTATGTGTGTGTGTGTGTGTGTGTGTGTGTGTGTACATATGTGCATCCTCCAATGGGTTAGCACCCAGTTCCAAATAAATTTCACTGCCTTACACTCATAGTGAGCTGGGATGGATTCTAGTCCATTCACAACCTGGAAATGCATTAAGCAGGTTATTGCAGAGTGAATAAATGAATTTCCACCAGGATTAAGCAGTAAGACCTCATCCCACCCATTCGGAAATACACATTTTCCTAGTGTATATAAATTAAACTATATCAGTCTGCCTATTTGCAGGTTTGGATATTATGACCTTTTGATCCTATTCTAGCTGCATATCAGAGTGCACCCTGACCCTATCTTACTTTACACTATCTGTCTAGAGGACTAATTAAAGTATTGGGAGAGGGGTCCTGGGGAGTGGAGACTGAGCACCTCAGGAAAAGGGGTATGCACTTCTGAACTTTTTGCTTTGGGCTGTATTTCACCTAAAGCCAACCCCATCAGTAAGTGTACAACAGAGTCTGCAGTTATCTCCTCTTGGGTTTAGGGCCTTATTTGAACATGATGTGTATCACTATGACTCTGAATGAAGACTGGGACCTGGAATGCACATCTATTTTATAAAGCCATACAAAGGCATAGAGGGAGGACCAAGGAGGTGCCTAACAAATATTAAGCAAGGAAGTAATATAAAAAAGGCAAAAGAAATACAGCCCACCCTCTTCAAGTGCACGTTTGGACAGACTCGAAGGTATTTATCATATCTGCCAAAAGTAAAATGCAATTTGGAAGCCACTTGTTTCGTTTACTTCATGTTTCCTCTGGCATTAGCAAAGGACATTAAAACATGGCCATTGTTCCTGGACTACTCAGTCCCACCTTCATAATATCTGAGCTGCCTATAACCATTCATGATGTGAAGAATCTGTCTTCTGGGGTTTGATTACTATGGAAAATTTCAGGAAGATTAATAGAGTGATTCTGGTAAGCTTCATTAGGGGAACATACTGCTTACTGACCTCCAGCTGAGTGATGCTCAATTGCTGGGTTGCTTTAATCAATATTATAGTCAGAGAGGAGAGAGAAGGTCAGTATTATGTTTTTTTTCCCCTTAACAGTAGTTCATGTAGTATTTTAAAGAAAGAATTATCACCAGCCCCACAGATGTAGATGGATAAAGCACTGACCATAGCTTAGGTGAACTGAGTTTGACTTGAGGCTCTGACACTTGGTGGGATGCTTATAGGAGGAAGAATATATCCATCCAGGGGTGGAGGGTAAAGGGATGAGCCCAGTAGAATGTGTACAGCTTGAATTTCTCAGAGGAAAGGCAGCATTACTGTGTACATCCTGGAATCAGGCTTTCAGCTCTACAAGAAACTGCATGGTTGTAGCCTTTATTAACAAGTGAGAGCATGAGGTCATAACCTTGATTAACAAATGGAAGCATGCGTTCACTATTGAAGGCATTGTGGGACTCCATGGTGATGCGGCTGGCTCACTCCCCAACTGGGGGGTAGGCACAGGCCATAGAAGCACCCTCATTGCTGGGATGCCAATGAGGCAAAAGTGGCCTTCATGGCTACCTGAATAATGGCCTCCTGGATGGCTTTCATCTTCTGTACTGTGCTGGGATAATACCCCAATATAGGTCAGTGAATGGAAAGAGTCCAGTTGAAGGATACTTGATGTTTGTCAGGCATGGGGCAAAAAGTACTAGAAATAAAGAAAGCATTACCCTTTGCTTACAAATGAAGAAGTGGTCTAAACTATTATGAATGTTAAGTTCTCTGCAATACTAGATGCAAACCATGAATTCTGGCAGATCAGATCCAAACATTACTCCTCCCACACACCATCACAACTCTAAGTCCTGAGGTCCCCACAGCTCTGGGGACAAGGGGACATGTTCCTTAATCCCAAAACTGAACAGTCTCAGACTTAGTATATTTAACATTTTTGATTAAAACAGGATTTGACTGCCCCTATTTGACTATATGGCATTCACTGAAAGTGATGTCAACAAACGTCTGTGTTCTTGATACAGATACCCGCCTGAGCTTTAAAGATAATTCTGTCCATCACAATCAGTGGTGCACTTTTAAAAGTAAATAGCATACTTTTGGAAGTGTTCAGTACATTTGCATGCATTTTTTGAATGCCACATTATAAGACAACCGCATTCTTCACAAAAATCCTGATGTCTGTCTGCCTTACTTTCTTCCTGTGTGCATAATTTTTCCTTTCCAAGCCACTAGTAGACACCTTTCTAAACACTATTTTTCAGTGATGCACATCTGAATCAGCTATTTATCATCATCATCATCTTCTTTTGGCTGTTCCCATTAGGGGCCAGCTATCTGATTGTCCAAAACCTGGCGTAGATTCTACCTTTTACATTTGAGCAGATTCACATCTGAGCACACATCACAGAATCTCAGTAAAAGATCCTACATACTGCCATGTATGCCCACTTAAAATATGAGTAAATGCAATAAACAACATAAGTATAAGCATATTTTTGCGGGGGTTTGAGCCTTGTACCCACCTTGCTTTTTTATTGTCACTCTTATTTCACTGCACGTCAGAGAAAGTGTGATCAGTGACAAACTGCAAAACCTGTCACACAATTTTTCTAGCATGTAAGATTGTATCATTGATTAAGCAGGAGCATTAGGGAAATACAGTCTTGCTCCTATGTGATCCCAGCAGCCGTGACAAAGCAAATGACAACATGAGCCATTATGTATGAGTAATTGTGATATGAGATCAGGTGATCTGAAGAAGTGACTGGAAGCTGATTTCTTTGTAAAATGGATCAAGAGGTGCACAAACTATTATACTAAAAAGCATGGCCATAAAATAATTCATTGCTGAACTCAAACTATAGCTGGGCTACCAAAGTTGTAAAAGGTAATTTGTACACTTAAGGAATACATTTTGTTGGCATGTGAGAAATACTGTTTATATTTACATGGTTTCCATGGTCAGTGTAAAACATTCTGTTATGAGTAAATGCTGCATTCCCACAGAATAAAAAATAATTTATTTTATTAAACAATTCATTTGTTTAGGTTTTCTTGGCCTTTTACTCCTCAGTTTCCAGTAATGAATGAT
The DNA here is from genome assembly GCF_019279795.1 of Protopterus annectens. Lineage (NCBI taxonomy): Eukaryota > Metazoa > Chordata > Ceratodontiformes > Protopteridae > Protopterus > Protopterus annectens. The sequence continues at coordinate 520,489,835 of NC_056746.1, read as the reverse complement.
CCACTATTTACTGTTGACTCACTCATTTCCTTCTCTTTCCTGGATCTCAGATACTAGAAGAGACATGTGGGAGCTGGGAACTGTTGCCCTCTTTTTGGAGGAATCCACATTTTCTGATTTTGTCTGTAGCTCACCATACCTGGCAGCCTGGTGCATATTCTGCAGGAGCAATACCAACCCAGAGATGCATGCATGCATGTATGCATGCTTCCCTACAAATGTCAAAATCTAGAAAAAGTGTTTTGCACTACTTGGCAGAGCAAATCTCAGATGTCAATTTGTGCGCTCCCTTAATCTAACACCTCTGTCCATTGAGATGGCTGTATTGTAATAAACAGACCTGGTCACCTTTTTGTCTGTAGAATGGACAGACTCGCATCAGCCATTTAAAAACATGCCTTCTGACTGGCATCATAGTCAGGTTTTATGTCTCTGAACCATAAATGTCCCTATGTTTCTTTTTCCCTAAATAAATTACATGTACACAATTATTTATTTATTTATTTTTACTGTCTATACGTGGTCTTGGTGTATGGAAATACACTGCATTGAGAGTGACCATGTCAAAGGTACTTAACCATTCTGTTTATCTGTTTGGAAACAATGCAGCTTATGTCAGTTTTTAAAATTTAGTCATGCAGTTCTGCAGTGGTCATGTTGGTATTTTTCTCTGCAGACATTGGGGTGGTATGTAAAGGTACATTTGTTTAAGAATTACATCTGCCATTTTTAAGGATTTTTTAATGTTGCTTAATTTGTTTAATGGTGAGAAATTTAAACTGTGTTGAGCATCAGAATGATTTGTTTATTTCTTTGGGCAGCTGATTAGTGTTTTTTTCATGTAAGTAAGTCAGTACTTTATACATGTTAAAAATGCCAAATACCTCCTTTTATTGTATAATATGCATTATCCACCAGGCTACGTAAATAAATAAACACATAGACACACACACACACACACACACACACACACACACACACACACACACACACACACACACACACACACACGTATGCATGTAAATATGAGGCTGCTTAAAATAATCTAAACAGTGTAATATCAGCAGCAAAAATATCTAAATACAAAATATTGACAACATTTAAATACATCCAAAACCAATGTTTCTGCAGAGGGCAACCCACCCTGCACCACCCATGTGGGGGATTACACCCCAACCCTTCCCTAGTATAACTTCAATTTTGTCAATATTTTGTGTTAGATATTTTTGAGTTTATATATTTTTGCTGTTTGATATTTTTGGTATTGGTATTACAATGTCTTGATTATTTTAAGTAGACCCATATTTACACACATATATACACACATATACACACATACACATACTCATTATTTTTGCAATCCCCTCTGTGACCCCACAACCATTACTTCTCCCCCTACACCACCTTACTGAGTGCTACCCTAACCCTGCTCCTTATCTTAGAAATAACCCTTTCTGTAACACTATCACTATTTGGACAACCATAGTCCTATGGTATTACTACAGTTTTGTATTTTTTTTTCTTGTTGGTTTTGCTTCTGTTTAGTTAAGTTGTTTTTGCAATTAAGTACTGCATGGTTTAAATGTTTTTTGTTAGTAAGTTATTTCCTGTGAGCTGTTGATATTATGAACTGAAGGTATATACATACATATATATATATATATATATATATATATATATATATATATATGTGTATAGATATATATGCATATATACACACACATGTATATATATATATATATATATATATATATATATATATATATGGTTTATTATTAAAATGTCAAAGTTTAGAATAAAAACAGTACTTAACAGCAAATTGTTTCGCCAAAGGTACACATAACCTAAGGGCCCTAATGTCAAAAATCAGCTGTTAATGCCGAAATTGTCAACAATGACATTTTACGGCATTAACAACAATGCCACCCTTGCCGTAACTCCCTAAACCCTACACCTAACATCCCATTTATGCAGGGGGGCAAGCCCCCCTGCACCCCCAACACCCCCCCAACTAAATATTCCAACTCCGAGATCACACTACAGTGAGGAAAGGGATGTATTTCCCTAACCGCACTGTACCGCGATCCCTGTATATAATTGAACGGCACAGTACAGTACATTCACAAATATATCTTTCGATTATGTAGCTTGCACACATATGAACTATTCGAACATCTGTAGTTCGAATAGTTTATAGGCGTACAATGCTACGCCGATATTTCAATAGGAAACCATATATATATATATATATATATATATATATATATATATATAAAACCACTACTAAATACCGAACACTCACTCTACTGACACCGAAAATCCCGAGACCAAACACCCGAAACCCTACAATACCGAAAAACCAGAACCGCGAAATTCAAATTACTGAAAACTACACACAACATACACCACACACAGACACATACACACACCTTCCCCCAAAACACAAACACACAAACCAAACCTACAGACAACCAGGGGGCAAGCCCCCCTGCACCCCCCATGTGGGCTGCACCCCCCACACCCCCTACTTAAATATTCTAACTCCAAGGTCGCACTACCCAGACAAACACATGAATACATCACCACATGCCTACATCCCCATCGCACACACACATCACACTCACAACACACACTTACAAACTTCTAACCAGCACAGTTAAACAGAAATATCTACCTGCCCTTCCACCATACCGCAACACCAGAAGCGTGAATTTCAAACTCCCGATAGTCGGGATTTTGAAATTTGCGCTTCTGTTCTTTTGGTAGTTTGGGGTTTCGGCTATATAGTCTCGAAAGTTTGAAATCCGGTATTTCAAACTTTCGAGATTATGTACTGTTCCCATATATATATATATATATATATATATATATAAAACTATATAGATAATATATAAATCTATATCTATCTATATTTATCTTTCCCTCTATCTATAGATAGAAAGATAGGTATAAATATAAATTATTGCTGTAATATATTAAGTAGATAACACAGACACACACATACACACACAAACACATACCATGGGTGGCTAGGTGTATTCTATATGCATTATCTTGTACTGTAGGACTAATGGACACAGGTAAAGTCAAGGGCCATAAATTAAGTTCTCTAATCCTCCAGTACAAAACATTTAATGTAGCAGACAAACCAGACCTTTAATGTATTTCATTTATCTATTTCTTTTTTTTTTTTGTGTTTTGTAACTTACTTTCCCACTGACTGCAAAGGCCTATATTAGGTGCCTTATTTCCAGTTAAGAGGGCTTAAAATAGTTTTATAAGTTTACATGAAAGGAGTGTCTTGTGAATGGTTTTGAAATGTAATGCTGAAGTATTTTAGTGGTATGTTAGGTTTTGTTTTTGTTATTCTTTAATTATGTTTTCCATTTAGTTAATTCCTAGATAGTTTACATAGAATCAGATCTGTTTTTATTATTTAAAACATTTTTTCATTATATTTAGGAGGGCGGTGCTTCTTTCAAGGGAGTTATATGTAAAGATTTTATGTCAAAAGTTACATTTTTTATATTATATTGAATGGGAAATATGGTTAGCATTTCAGTTTATTTCTTTAAATTTCATTCAGCTTTTTAGTTAAACTAAATACAGATTTTTTTGTAGTAGATTGCTTTAGATGGGTAAGAGTATTTTTGAGGGAGTGTTATAATGACTCTGTTTTGTGTGTGCAGCATGTTAACTTTTACGTTAGTTTTTCGTGAGTAGCATAGGTTCATATGTTGATTGGGGGTTACTAGGCTAATGGCCCTATGGCTTTTACAGTCCTAGCCATGTTTTACCCATGTTCCCTAACTGACAATGGTTAGACAGTCTTTATTTGCAGGGGGAATCTAAGACCTGCCCCTGTCAATGAGTGACATAGGTGCCACCACCAGGGTGATAAATATGATTGAGAAAACAAATGAGTAGCTTTGATGGCATGTGAAGGGTGGAACTAAATGTTGATGATATGCCAAGAAAAAAGATAACTTTTTCTTTATCTCCGTACAGTGTACCAGATACCTGTTTTAACATTTGTTTTTATCGGAAGATTTATCCTAACAATGGATATTGATAAAGGGGTGTGATAAGAATGTGTATCTAAAAAGAAACAGTCACCAAACCTGACCTCCGGTCAATGTTTCTATAAAGGTTGCAAGTTCTTCCTGTGTTCTCTGAGGTTCCAACCCACATTCAGGAAATCATGCTGGGTGTGTCTGCCATAACATCTAGCAGCCCTGCGTCAGTAAGGTACCTGGGATAGCTATGTTGAGTGAAAACTGGATGTTAAACTAATCAATCTGCCTAACATGAACTACGGATTACTACACTGAATACATGCTCACTAACAGGATGCAGTTTGGAAGTGGATGACATGAGGGAAGGAGGAGGTTGGCCATCATGAGTATCCAGGAGACAAGATAGAGGGACAGTGCAACAAAGACACTTGGCTTGGGATCCAGAGTCCACTACTTGGGGGAGGACAGACTACAAATAGTGTGTGAATTGTGGTGAGGGAGAGCCACCTGGAGACAGTGAGGGATGTTATCAGAATTAATGACTAATTCATGGCAATCAGACTCCACTGGAAGGATAGGTCAGTATTCTTATCCAGTGCCCTACAGCAGTGTTGTGACAGTGAGTAAAAGCGTGCATTCATGCAGTAGTTGCAGGACCTATTTGATAAAGCAGGACAACATGAGCTGAGGTTAAGAATGCATGACTTAAATGCTCATATTAGGACAGACAGAACAGGATATGAGGACTGGCTGGGCTCACATGAGCGGAACAATAAGAATAAAGAAGGAGTGTCCATTCTAGACTTCTGTCTAGCAGTTTTTTTTAATTTAATTGTATTTATTTTATTCTTTTTGACCAGGTTAGCCCCACATGGCTAGCAGTCTCTTTTCAAGGGAGACCTGGGGTGTTATTTATACTGTTTGGGGAAAATTATCCAGGGCATCTGGAAACTTCCATTACTCTTTTTGACAGGTGTCATGCAATGTTTTACATCCACCTGAGCTACCACCAGCCAAAGCAGGTGGGACCTCAGTCTAACGTCTCATTTGAAAGACAGCAGACTCAGGAGTGCAGCAATCCCCTAATGCTACACTGAAGTATCAACAATTTGAAAATGAATGCAACCAGCTGGGGTGGGAATAACCCCTCACCTTCTTATCTTTGAGCACCAAGGCAAATATGCTACCTGTTGGGCCTCTGACACTGCATGATGTATTGGCTTGATGCAATTCAGCAAGATATACAGTCACAAGATCACATACAAGAGTAGCCAGTATGCAACTCAGACTATCTTCTTGCAAGAAAATGGCACTGGGCTAGAATCATAGATTGCAAAGTCATCCCCAGTGAAACAGTTGACCAACAGCATAACTACTTGTAGCCACAATCATCTACAAGCAGTGTTCAGAGAAGACTCTAAGGTCAAAATAGACTAGGCTGAAGACCTGGAAGATGATTGCAGTGAAAGCACTATACTCTAAAACCTCAGGAAGAAGACGAAATAGGTGAAGTCAAAGAAGAATGACAGTATCTCGAAACAACATGTGTGAAGACTATAGAACAGATATGTGACCGAGGCCGAGACAGACATGGAAATACTGTACATATGGAAAGTTGGTGATGGAATGTATAAGTCCAGGAAGTTATTTAATTTAAGAAGGAGTGTAGGAAATAATTTGAGACAGTGAAAAGATGAACCAGGCTTAGAAGGAATACAGACAGGCTGGCTAACAAAGAGGCTAAGAGAGCAGTCAGAATAGCGAAGACGAAGTCACCAGAGCATTCTACCAGCTTCTGGAAAATGACTCTGCAGATAGCACAAAGGTATCAGATTGTGAGACAAAGATAGAAAGATAAAGAAGGTAGACATTAGACACCCTTTCATAAGGAATGTCAGCAACAACCTTCTCACCAGTCCATAAGACATCAAAAGCAGATGGAAGTAATACTTCAAGGTGCGAATGAAGAAACCTCACAGAAGCTGAACTGATCCAGACACATCCTCTGATGAAACAGGAAGAAAATCCCACCCTAGAAGAAGTAAGAACAGCACAAAGGTAAATGAAATCAGGGAAAGCAGCATGGTCAGATAAGGTCATGGTAGATATAATCAAGATGGTGGATGAGTTAGGAGAGAAATGGCTCCAGTGGGTACTCTTAGCCATATGGAGAGGAAGGTGTATCACAGATGACTGGAGCATAAGCATCTTATTGCCAGTGTACAAGAACAAAGGGGTCATTCACAAACTGTGGGTGGTATTGAGGTACAAAATGCCATGTTAAAAGTAGATGGGAGATGAGCAATTCAGATTCAGATTAGGCTTCAGCACAACTGACCCAATGTTTGCAGTAAGACAGATAGTTGAGAAGAAGGTAGAGATAAGGAAAGAGTTCAACTTGGCATTCCTAGCTTATAAAAAACATATGACAACATCCCCAAACTGGTGAAATTGGCAGTCCTGTTTCAAAATCCTGGAAATATTGTTAGAATTGGTGCAGGCTATGTACAAGCACCCAATGGCACAAGTATGAGCAGTGTTCAGATTCATAAAGGAGTTTTCCAGTGGGAATGGGTGTGCATAAGGGATCAGCTGAGTCCAGTGCTGATCATGCTGATGATGGACTACATTAGCAAACAGGTCAAAGGAGACAGATCAACATAGCTGCTGTATGCAAACAATCTGGCTTTAGACTCTAAACAAGAACTTCAGCATATGATAGGGGAATATAATGGAATGCAAGACTGATAGCACATGAGGTAAAACTGTATACAGATATGATGGCTGTCATGGAAAATGTGAATTGAGACCGAAGGGAAAATAGTAGAACAGATTAATAGCTTCAGGCATCTGGGAGGGGGTGACTGTGCAGCAGGGCAGTCTGAATGAGGAGGTCAAAGCTAGAAACAAAGGGGCTACAGCCAATTAGCACAGACTGCCAGGGACAGTGTATGATAGAAGAATGCCAAAGAAGCTGAAAGTTAAGGGGTACAAAACAGTGGTGTGACTAATCAACTGTATGGCACAGAAACCTGAGGAGTGATGGCAGAGCAGCTGAGGAAGATAGAAGAGATGTAACTGAAGTGCCTGAGATGGGTGGTAGGATGCAGACAGTGGGACATATGAAGAGATGATGACATTAGAGCAGAAGCCAAAGTACCTCCAATTGGAGAGAAGGTCAACAAGAACAGATTACTGTAGTTCGGGCACATGTATAGGAGGGCAGAGGATCAGTTGATGAAGAATATTTAGAAGAGACAGCAAAAACGTTAGAGGAAATGAGGTAATCCAGCAAAGAGATAGCTGGATTGCATGAGTAAAGACCTGCGATAGTCAGGCATGACTGTCGAAGAAGGCACGAGTATGCCATTGAATTGAGAGAGATGGTGACAGTTGACTTGGCAACCTGACTCTGTATAGAAAATGGGAAAAAGGTGTTGATGCTGCTGCTGATGACGATTTTGAAAAATATGTATTTGTGCTAAAGCACAGATATTTTTACCCTTATCCTACCCATCCTGTCAAGTTCTTATCTTCATTTTCTCTGCAACATCAAAGATACTCTACTTTAATTAACTAAAATAAAAATGAATAAAAAGCTATAAACATTGTATGTACAAATGCACAATTCAATAGAAATGTTACCCAGTTAAATTAATACCCTAGAAATAAAATTTGTTAATTTTGTAGCAAGCAGACAAACAGGTGAATAAAATAAATAAATATATAAATAAATATGTACATATTTTATCTGTATTTTGGCGTGCAGAGCACTGGCAGTGCTACAACAGGGTTTAATGAAGTAATAAAATGGTACTAGTAGTAGTAAGAGGTAATTTCACAAGCAGCATGTCATGTATGGTAGATTTGCTCTCAGGGAAGTAAAACGTATTCGTATTACTGTTGCCTGCATTTAGCTGACGCTTCTCATTGTCAATTATTTTGCTTTATTTTACATGACAGCACTAAGGAGCAATTGGATTGCCCTGCATTTTTATTTTTATCTTTTAGCTAGATTCTTTTGGAAAATGGTTGTTATACAATAATTCCACTGCACTCTGATCAAGAATGTGACAGGCTCTACCAGCGTGATTGATTTTCCTTCCTCAGTTTCACTTCACAAGCAAACATAGCTAATACACCAAAGTGTGTCAGTACAGCTAAAAAAAATCTTACTGAAATGCACTTCACCAGTCACAGGTAAATTCATTGTGTTTTAAAATAACACAACACTGTGCACAATAACCACATAAATGTATCCCAGATTTATTTTACCATTTTTTATAGATTTTTAACTGGATAAGGTACCACTATATCACCCTTTTGATGAAGTTTAGAATATATAACTCCATCACATCACCCTCCTGTCACTTCATTACCACTCAGTGTCTGCCAATGTTTCTTAAGGATTCCTGCCTAATAGTGACTATCTATGACTTAGGGGGTAACCAGTCAAGTGCCATAATCCAAAGTTCACCTATTAATATATTAGTATAGTTAGAAAACTCTAATGAGGGGGCATGGCTAGGATGCTGACAGCGTAGCAGCAGAATTCTCCTGCTCTGCTATGTTTTTATATTTTTGACAGGAAATATCCTTATTAAACCATCTTATTAATTTAATTGAAGTTGTACCTAAAAATATTTTTGATAGATTAAAAATTTCCTGTCAAATTTCTTATTTGAAAATACGTTTATATACAGTCTGGAAATGAGTCATCTGAAAGCAAACTGATTGGATTCATCTTTTAAGAAAGAACTTCAATCAGTCCTCACCAATATCTAGGAACTATCTTTAAAAATGGACAAAATGAACACAAAACTTGATAATTTCACAGAGAAATGTTCTAAACAAATGGACCAAATCCATGAAGCTTTGCATCAGCAGAAAGTTCAAATATCTGGCATAGAGGGATCCTGGAAAATCATAGAAGAGAGACTAAATGAAGATGAAAATAACATTGAATTCTTGTTAAAACAAAATACTGTACTTTTGAAAAAAATTGATGCTCTAGGGAATAGGTCTCCTAGAAATAGTATAAGAAAATTTGGTTTGCCAGAAAAAATAGAGGGGAACAACTTTTTGACATCTTGGCTTCCCAATACACTGGATTTACTTGAAGCAGTGTCATTTGGTATCAAGAGGGCACACAGGCCTTGGTTTCAGCATCTTCTTCTTCTACAAATAAAAATGATTCTCCAAGATCCACTATAGTAAGATTTTTTTCCACACAGGATAAAGAGTTAATACTTAAAACTGTTTTGTCAAAGTCCTCTATGAATATAGATGACAGAATTCAATGAAAAACAATGAAATTCAGTTCTGGTTTTACAAACAATCCAAAAGAAAGAAAATAAAACCAGTGAATAAAAATCCACTTTAATAGTAGCATAACTAAGAAAAATTGAATTTGCCCAAGGTTAGGAATGAAAGGAAATGCATGATCAAATGTTACAATTGCAACAGCAATTTTTTGTACATCAAAGAGGCACAATTATTAACAACATGAAAATTTATATTAATGAGACATTCTCTTGCAAGTCTAAATTTGTGGTTTATTTAGTATTCTGCACAACATGCAAATGTTATTACATTGGAAGAAAAACATGTGACTTAAACAAGAGAATGTATGAACATAAGTATGCCATTTCTATAGGGGATGAAAAGAATACATTAGCTAAGCATTTTAAACCTGGAAACCTGTAAGGTTGATTTTAAGTGCTTAGTTTTAGAAGCTTTAAAATGTGTGGAATTATGCTTTAACTCTGAAGACAAATTAGGATGGCTTGAATATAAGTGGCAGGTAAAATTAAATGCATGCCATTTTCCAGGCTTGAATAATAGGGAAGAGTTCATTATGTTTTTGAAAGGCAAAGGGTTAAACTACTGAGCAAGCCTGTCATGTGACTTATTAATTGGTCATTTAAATGTTTTGTAATTGTATTCACTTCAGTCTGAAGAAGTCTTTTTTAAGACGAAAGCGCTTACTGAAGTTCTACTACTATTAAAGTGAATTTTTCTTCACTGGTTTTATTTTCTTTCTTTATAGATGACAGAATTATTCCCTTTGACAATGACTATTCTACTACAGTTATATCTAAAAGGAAGTGTTACCTTCCACTAATGAAAGAAATTAAGAAAAAACAAATTAAACTTCATCTTTTGTTTCTGGCCAGATTAAAAATCTTTCTACCTGATGAAATTAAATGTTTTGATGATTTGGATACAACTTTGTCTTTTCTGAAAACAAATAACATCTTTGAAGTAACAGAAGATATAGATTGGAACAGTGCTTTAAAGAGACAATCAGAATGTTTTGGATGGAAGATGAAAGAAGAAAAGATAAAAAATAAATGACTACATTATCTTTAGATTTCATCATATAATAATATATATTTTATTTCATTTCACATATTATCTTCATTTTACAAGTTAACTTGCTTTGTTTATCTGGTTGGAATTAAAAGGAGACTCAGATGTCTTTATATCAAGTTAACTATTTTTCTATTTTTGTAGTATCTAACTCTAATACAGACTTACCATATTTGTTGCTGTATTCATTTATTGTTTTGCACCTTAAGTTGCATAGTAGGTTCCTTTTGATAAATTAAACTATTGTGGTGATGTAGTAGCTGGTTTTATTTATTTGCTTTCATTTCTTTTTGTAGTTGCTTGTTGGAAGTCTGGGAAGTGGAAGTGTTAACTGTCTTTAGTTTATGGGGTATGTCTTATATTTTCATTTGATGTCTGCTTTGCTTTGTTTGCTATTTTGAATTGTTGATAATGTATATCATGTCAAAAGCTTAGTGGTAATTGCCGTTGAGTGAGTTCTTTCCTTTTGATTTTTTTGTTGCTTTTGAACACATGCACACATACACACACACACAGACTGAAGAAATAAATAAATTGTATGGTCACTATGTTATGAGATATTTGGTTTATTAGGATCATCTCTGTTTACTGGGAGATGGCTGCTGGTGATAGTTTGGATTTAGTATTGCAGAGTTGGGTTTTTTGTTGCTGTGAATGGTATGGTGATTGAGTGCTTCACAAATGAGTATTGATGACAGTGCATGGGAGTCGTGTGTTGTATACTGGGAGCTGCTTAGTTTTGTTGATTGCTTTGGTTTGCTGGTTATGTTTGTTATGCTGGTGGTTTGGTGGTTGTTATTGTTGGGGGGGGGTCTTTGTGTTTGGATGCTGTTGAGGGAGGGAATTGTGTGAATGTGTAAATATTTCTTGAGTTAAGCTTATTCAGTGATCACTCCAGCAGTGTAAACAAACATTTTTATGCTTGAGCTTCTGTAAAGCTGACAGTTGTTTTAAGTTAATCTTCTAGATTTGAAAGCTATGAATTTCCCACTGACTTCATGAGAGATACTAAGTAGAGATAAGTCTTCATGAAGTCAGCTGTCATTCAAATGGGAAAAGGGGTGGGTGCTTGATCATCATGCAACCCTTAACAACATTAACATTAAATAATTTCTTTGGCTAATTATACATATTATTGAGTGTGTTCATCTTGTTTCCTATTTATATATAGAGATACTGGGTTTGTCAATTTTTTAATTTATTTTTAATATGCTCTTGCTTTTATTCCTCATATTGACTTCAATATACTACTTGTGTGTTTGTTGTTTTTCTTGTTTTTTTTCTGAGAAAGTTGTTGATAGCAGATTTCATTGATTTGCTAGCTTTGTCTTTTCTATTTTCTACATAGGTTTATAAGTGGTAGAAAAGAGCCTGCATATTCATCAACACATCTTATTTTATCTGGCTAAGTGCCATATTTTGCAGGTCTGTTTTAATATTACATTCAATGTAATTACATGCCTATTTACCTCAACTGCAGCATACTTGGTAATTAAATGCCAAGAGGGTAAGCTGCAGCAAACTTAAATGTTGTCATAGGTGATCGGTTTTCACACTTGATTTAATATCAGCTAATTTTTTTATTTAGTATATATTTTTTGCTTTTTAAATGTTGCTTGATTTAATTCTTTTTTTTTTTCATATAAACATAGAACTACTGGAACATTCCTTCCTCTGTATTATAGAACTGCTCATTGGGTGATAATTTTGAATGCTTTTATATTTGTGACTAAATTTTGACATTATAATATTCAAAAACTTCTAGACTAATTTATCCACTAAATTTCTAGACAGGCCTTATTTATATTCACTACAGGTAATTGAGTGAATATCAGCTAAATGCAATCTTAAGCTTTTTTTGGATAATTTACTAGATATGTAAACACTTTCTTATCTGACTCTTTAACGTAATATTTCTAAAATCATTAAGAAGCATATATAAAGAAGTTGCTCATATTAAAATAATATAGAACACTATGGTAAATAGACATATGACCAAACAATTGAAAGTTGAGTGGTATAATGTAACAATATTATAAATAATCTCCATATACTGATTTTTATTTGTCTTCATGGATAATAATGTTCCTGTTTTCTTTCCTATTACATTATTTATAATATATGACTTTTGAAGTGAGTTATATTTACTAATAGTTATGTTATATTACAATTTTTTTCTTAAGGCTCCTTTTGCTAAAGACATCAATATGGTCACTGAATTATTTTCAATAACATAGTGCAAGTATTATAATGTTATCTTATTTAAAATAAATATAATATATGAGTAGCCTTTAATTTAACCTATTGTATTTTCATGTCTGTAATGAAGATACTCTATAAATATAGCAGAGATGATATTGTCTCATGTTTATAGATGAGTGGGAATGCTTGGATAATTTTAATATTCAAACAGGGAGTTTTAGACTCCATGTGGGGTCTGAAAGGTTTTGAAAATGTCTGTTTACAATTTAAGTATGTAATTTGTTACTTATGGGTGTCTAATATAGCTATTAAAAGCAACAGATTTATTACTAATGATTATACTTTTTCATATAAACTGTTTCTAAGCAGGGAAGTGATTCAAACATATAACTACTGCTAGGAATTTATAAGAACTGTGTATGTTAATGTGTTATACCAAACACATATCCAAATTTAAATGCATCTCTTTAAATATTAAAGGTTTAAATAATGGTTGTAAGAGAGTGAACTTAAATAATTTTTTGCAACTATTCAATTCCCAGATTATCTTTCTGCAGGAGACTCGCTTATGACAATCTGATATAGACAGTCTTGATTCCAATACTATTCTGTTTTATCTAGCTCTCATTATAATCAGAAAAAGGGGGTGGGTATTTTGTGGAAATACTTTACCCTTTCCTAAGATTGTTAGTTCATATAGTGATAATGAAGGCTTGCTTTGTTCAGTAACTATTGAAATTAACAGGAAACTGTATATTTTTATTAATTTATATTGGATTCCAGGAAGTTTTAGAAGTTGGGACTGTTAAACATCTAGACCAAAGTATTCAAATTTCAAGGGGAGTGTTATATTGGCAGGTGACTTTAATTGTATTCTAAAAGATAACAATACTGATATCAAATAGAAAGAGAAGGTTATCACCTCCAGCTAAGGAACTAATAATGTTTACAGACTTATTTCATATAAAAGCCATACTTGAGTTTGCAGATTCAGATTCACTTTATTTCACTCATTACTCACATAGGCATGGAACTCAAGCCAGAACAGATTGACTTTCTATAGTGGATGATCTAATAAACAGTCTAGATAAGGTTAAGGTTGTATATTGTCCTCTTTCAGATCATAATGTATAATTTTTGATCTAACTCTGAAATATAGTAATAGCAACCCTTTCAAGCATATACCTGTCTATATAATTAATTTAATCAACTTCAATTTTTTTTCTTAAAAAAATCAGATTCTTAGTAAAATTAATCATACAAATTATATATCTAAAACATATTTATGGGATGCTTTAAAAGCATTTTTATATGGTAGAATTATAAACTGGTATGCTTTAAAGAGCAAAGAATGGGACAAGAACTTACTTGATCTACAAGATAAAATAGATAAGTTAAAACTAGACAGTGAAAAACAAATACAAATATGGTAAAATAAATAAATAATCTAAATAGTAAATATTTAGATATATTGACTCATAAGACTATGATTAATTTGGAAAAGTTTAAAATAGGAAGTTATTCTGTTAATCCTAAGTATATGCAAAAGTTAGCGGCCAGGACAAAAATATTGAATAAATCCATACACATTAAAGAAATATATTCTCCAAAGAAAAAGAAGATGATTACTCAAATTGAAGATATTTTGAAAGAATTTAGAAATCATTTTAATGCTATAAATTATAATAATCTAACAATGGACTCTAAAGAAGAAATTAAACAGTTTATAAGAAATTAAAAGTCAATAAAGCTCCTGGTAATGATGGCATTATTCCTGAACTTTATAAGTTAATGCCAATAGAAGCCGTAAACATATTATAAAAAGGTTTTAAGTTAGTTACAAACCTAGTTAATGTACTACCCTCCTGGAAATATACTCTTATTTCTCTAATATTAAAACCAGACAAAGACCCTGTAAAATGCTTATCTTATAGACCTATTTTTCTTTGCTAAATATTGATTATAAATTGTTTATGACTATTTATGCTAATAGATTAAAACTGTTTTTTTCCAACTTTGATTAATGATGACCAAACTGGCTTTATTTTCAGCAGAAATTCTTATGATAATATTAAGTGCATTTTAACCATAATAGACTATGCAAATAGAACAACTGAGAACTTAACTTTAGTAAGTTTAGATATTAATTGTATCTTTGATTCAGTCAATTGGAATTATTTTCATTGGTTCTGGAGGAAAATAATTTTCAAGTAATTTTATTAATCTCGTTAATCATCTTTATTTTAATTCTCTTGCTTATGTAAAAATAGACCCATACACTTCACAATCAATTAATATTTCTAAAGGAACCAAACAAGGATATGTACTCTCTCCTTTACTTTTTACTTTAGTTATAGAACCATTTTCCAATTTGATAAGATCATCCTTAGATATTAAAGGGACTCAGATAAGAATTTATCCTCCAATATTCAACTGTTTGCAACTCAATGGATATCACTTTCAACAGTTTTCAAATCAAAAGAAATCTGGTCTTAGTTTTAATGAAAATAAAACAAAATTTTACATATAAACTTTAGCAGTATGAACATAGAAGAACTATTTAATAAATATATAGTACAAGAAACTTAAATAAAATACTATGAATAACAATTACTGATAATATTAATAAAATAATAACTGTTACTTATAATAATAGTTTAACTTCTACAGAAATTTTTTTTACAATGGAAGAGAAACCTTCCATAATTAAAATGACTATATTACCTAAAACTCTATATATTTTACAGACATTATCTTCACCACCCCCCTAGAAGTTCTATAAAAAATGTAATTCTTTAATATTAAAATTCCTACGTTATCCAAATAAACCCATAATAGCTTTAATTCATTACACTAGAGATTGGCCTTTATGTGGCATTGGCTTACCAAACTTGGAATTGTACTGTATACCATTTATTATCAAGACAGTTATACTTTGGTCAAATAACACCTGTTCTGCTACATAGAAAAAAAATCAACTAAGTCTGTGGACACAATCTAATTGTTCTAAATAATCAAATCATTATTTAATTTTAAACAATCAATTGTTTTGATTGTTAAAATAATTTATTTTAAATAATTTTAAGCAGTGGTCTCTTCTTATTTTACTATTTTAATAAATACATTGAGAAACTTATTTATAAGAATCCAATGTATAAAGCATGGATATTTCTTAATATATAAAAAAGGTGCACCACTGTACCTTCCCAAGGAAAGAAGTAATAAATAAAAGTAAAAAGTGGAAGGCACAAACAGGCAGTCACAACAAGTACGTTACTCAGCTAAATAAATCCAACTGGAAAAAATCCAAATGGCAGGTGCGTAATTCTTCAAACCTGGAAATTCACCACTCTGAAATAGTTCTTTCACCACTCTGAAAAGCAGTTTTAAACAGAAAAAGCAGCACAGGTAAAAACAGCTGCTTCCCTCCGTCTAACAATAGCTTGTAACAAAATAAACTTTAATTAACATAAAAAGGCGAACGCTTTCAACAAAGTTTATTCCGCCTTGAAAGCGCTCGCATTTTTATGTTAATTAAAGTTTATTCCGCCTAACGCTTGGTTGTTCTTGAATCTCCAGGTTTGAAGAATTATGAAGAGGTCAGATTAATCTAGACACTAGTATTATGTACATGGAGTTGCTTAATGCCTATTTTTTACCACAAGAGACAGCCTTGAGAGAACGGATACAAAAGCAACAGTTACAGTTATATGATGTATACCCTGACCATGTATTGAATGTTCCAATAGAAAGACTGTTGGACAGTGTGTATATCTATGAGAAAAAACTCCTACAACAAAAACAGGATACAATTAAAAGGGACACAGACGATTTTAGAATGGGCCATGTCTTCAATTGGCCCAAAGCAGATTATGTCATCAGAAATCAAAAGGGGACTTTGCATGACAGTATTAATAAAACTAAAGAGGCACCTAAGGTTATCAACAGCAATGTAGGTGTAACAGCTAATGGTCAGAGTGTGAGAATTAGGAATGCGGTGGTAACAACAGCCTTAGTACATAAGGATGGTAGTAATGAGAATTGTTTATCACCTGCTAGTAATTTACATAATATATCAGTTTTTGAGGATGCTAATACTAGGGTTGATATTTGTGAACATGTTGATACACCTAGTGAGGATACGCCTTTGGATGCATGTATAGCCAATAGTAGTAAAGTCAAAGAACTGAAAGAAGTGAGTACTACATCTGGGGGTAACCCCTCTGCCCCTTTCCCTATTGCTGTCCAATGGAGGGGGGAAGGACCGCTCCCTAAGCAGGGGACGGCAGAAGAAAAGGCAAGCAGACTTGAATCATATAGGCCCAACCCTGAAGAAAATGTGGCAGGGAGGGAGAGATCCTTGATATGGAATATCTCCAAGAGGAATCTAACTCAGGATGAATGTAGCATCTTAGAGAAGGGCTTAACATTTATCCCTTCCTATAAAAGTAATATAACAGATAACATCACTGACTTAAAACTTTTTACACGGAATTTACAATTAAAATTAGATTTTGGTAATGCTGCGACCAGTGAACATGGGTTTAGGAAGCCCAGCACATTTATCCCTAACCAGCATCCCTTAATTGATGCTTTCTCCAAATTGGTAGAGCAAGAACTTTACCAAAATGAACTTTTAAATAAACGAAGAAATTGGCATGGTAATCTCAGACCAGCACAGAGAAGAGCACTCACAACCCTAAAAAGTGACCATAGCATTATGATCAGACCGGCCGACAAAGGTGGACCGACGGTCATAATGGATATGGAGTATTATGTTGGTAGCATGAAAACCATGCTTAATGAGGAAAACTTGTACAGTAAAATTAATATGTGTAAAGTTAATAATATTATAGGGAATGTTGTAGATAGTTTGAACTTTATGTTCAGTGAAAGTAAAATTAGTGAAGAGTTGTATAGATACTTCATAGTGGATAAACCCACCATTCCATGCATTCAAGGGATACCCAAAATACATAAACATGGCAGCAACCCACCTATGAGACCTATAGTTGCTGGGAGAGGTTGGGTGACTGAGCCTATTTAATTATATTTAGAGCATATTCTTAGGCCCATTGTGAATAAACATGTACACATTTTAAGGGATACGAAACAATTTTTGGTTACCCTATATGAAAGGATGCCTAACAGACAGGGATGTGATAGTAACTTTTTAGTGACTTTGGATGTTCAGTCACTGTTTACAGTTATCCCTAATAAAGAAGGGGTTAATAGTATTAAAAAGTGCTTAGAAAGAGATGGCACCCATTCTAGAAGTAAAATAGAAGTTATCTGCGATTTGATGCAAATTGTTCTGATGAATAATGTTTTTACTTTTGATGGTCAACTCTATATACAACGGGATGGCGTGACTATGGGCACTTCTTGTGCCAATAGTTACGCCAACCTAGTTATGGCAGAATGGGAATATACACATTTGTTTCAGATGAGTAAATTCAAAGAACACGTACTGTTTTATACACGTTTTGTAGATGACCTTTTCCTTATTTGGGAAACAGATGAGAATTTAAGAACTCTTGGACGAGATGAATACAGTCACTGATTATTTAAAATTTACAATGGTTAAATCCAGAGAAAAAATCTCATATCTGGATGTATTTGTGGAAAAGTTACCCAATGTTTTTTTAAATACAGGAGTGTTCAGAAAAAGCTGCTATAGGAACACTTATTTACATAGAAGCAGTATGCATCCTGAACATATTTTTCACAATATTATTAAGTGTCAGGCTATAAGGGCATCCCGTTTACATTCTAATGACACTGATTTTAAAAATGAAATGAATCAGTTAAAACTGAAGTTCTTGGATCGTTCGTATAGTATGACTGAAATAGATGCAGGCATGTCAGAAACTGATGAGTTAAGAACAGGTAGAGCCATGCCATATTTTGGAGAATGCAGTAATAATTCTGCATTTAAAGCTATGAGTATTTATGATGTTAACAATATTAGAGTACCCATTTACTACACACAAGATGTGAAAAAAATTAGAGATATTTATAATAAACATTGGGAAATATTGCTAACAGATACTAGAATTTCTAACATCATTGATGATCATCCCAAGTTTATATATAAAAATAAACCTAACTTACATAGGATGTTGTGTGGCCCCAGTAGAGTGGACAGGTCAACATCAGGAGTAGAAGATGTTACTAAGAAATGTCACAAATGTAAGTACTGTGAATACATTAATGAAACTAATATGTTTATACATCCCATTAGTTCACAGCAGTACATGTTTCAAGTAAATGCTACCTGTGATACCATGCATGTGATCTATTTGGCCACATGCACACAATGCACTGCGTTCTATGTAGGCAAAACGGATCGGAAGCTTAGGGATAGAATCAGGGAACACTTGTATAAGATCAGGACAGGATCCAATAACAATGCACTATCTAAACATGTCAGTAATACTTCTAATGAACATTGCTTCAAGTTCCAAGTAATACAGGTTAATCCTATTACTGTTCGGTGTGGTGACATTTGTAACAGAACAGAATTGAAAGAAGTTGATTGGATTATTAGACTTAGAGCTGACTGCCACCCAGGCCTGAATGATAGAGTGTCTATCAAGCCTAAGCTTAAGGCAAGGAAGTTACGTTCCTGCCGTTGATTATTTTTGCAGTGATATGCTTATGGACTTGTATGTGGATACATTTTAGACATCTGTACACATTCCCTCCCCCCACCCTCCCCGTGGTATTCCTGCAGAATCCAGTATATGTTATGTATATTATCTATATAATTTATTGTGTTTGCTTAGGAACATGAGCTCTATGGGTAGCGGCACATCATCTTTGCTAGATTGCATTATTTATATAGGTACACTATCTGGTTATTATTCATTTATGGACAGTCTATTTAGTTATGCAGCTTGAGTTGTAAATGACAGCGCCCCTAAAATTTCTTATGGCAAAATTTCTTATGGCACAATTTTTATGGTTGATTTTTTATATAACTAAATAAATGTGTTTTAGATGCATGAGTAAGATGGGATGCAGTATGCAATGCTTATTGATAACATTTGAATAAGCATTCCATAAACTTTTTTACCATGGTATTACATTTTTAAAAGTTTAATATACAGGATTTTCCTGTTTTTAGTACTTTTAATAGTTTTGCATATTTTATGCGTAATAGGCTTTTAAAATTTCAGCGCTACCACTTTATTTTATTTAAACTATTCCTTAACAGGAAATGACATCATTTTTTCAAATGGAAAGTGTATTTATGTACCTTGTTTGCATAGCATTTTCAATGGCCTGAGGAAGACTATTGTTGAAAGCGCCTTTTTATGTTAATTAAAGTTTATTCCACCTAACGCTTGGTTGTTCTTGATTTTGGAACTTTGTTACAAGCTATTGTTAGACGGAGGGAAGCAGCTGTTTTTACCTGTGCTGCTTTTTCTGTTTGAAACTGCTTTTCAGAGTGTTGAAAGAACTATTTCAGAGTGGTGAATCTCCAGGTTTGAAGAATTACGCACCTGCCGTTTGGATTTTTTCCAGTTGGATTTATTTAGCTGAGTAACGTACTTGTTGTGACTGCCTGTTTGTGCCTTCCACTTTTTACTTTTATTTATGGATATTTCTTAGTTTTCCAACATCCTATACTCAAAATAGCATTTCTATATTGATCTTATCTGCAATGGTCAATTTTAAAGAAAATAATTTGATATATTGGTCTCAGCTAATGAATAAAGAAAATTTGTACTTTTGCTCAATATATAATTAATTATTTTGATTTGAATAAAGATATATGGTTGCATGTATAAAATTGCAGACAATCAATTGAAGACAGAATTAAAGTTGTGAAACCTTAGACTAATTGACGTTTTATTTTCTTTGATACAATTGAAAATATTTGGAAAAGGTCTGCTTTCTAAAATTTACAAATTAAAAATAATTGTAGTATAATAAAGATAACTATTGGAATTACTTTAAACAATATTTGCAATTATTTTAAATTTACTTAAAATTATTGAAATTAACTTTAAATTTTAATAACTTTAAATTATTGACAATAATATGAAATTTGACAAAGACATAGCTCATACAATAACCAAAATCAACAAAAAACTAGGTACTCTTTACAGATGTAAAAACTTCCTAACCAGCAAAAGTAAAGTTACCCTAACTCATACCCATGTTCTGTCTACTTTACTTTATGCTTCTCCTGTCCTAATTAATCTAAACAAGAGTGATTTAAACAAGCTATCAGTATGCTACAGCAAAATAGCAAAAGTCACCACAAACCCCTCCTACCGCAATCACCACTGTCAGGCCCTAAAACAGCTCTCCTGTCTGGAACTTCCTAACAACTTACCTCTAAACCAACTTCTTTTAGCTCACCAAATACTGTACCAATCTGACAAAACTCCAGCCTTACAAGATCTGATCACCCTCTACTCTAATAACCGAAAACTTAAATCTACTAAAAAAGGCACTAATTGCAATCTCCAAAATCCATTACAACTCTGGTGACTCCCTGTATTCTAGCAACATTGTCAAGACTTGGAACTCCCTACCACTTCAAATCAGAGTACAACTTAACAAAACCATTTTCAAAAAACAGCTTATTTCTCACCTAAATAACTCCTGGATTTGCAACTGCCTAGCACCTGGCTGACATATTCTAACACCTTTCCCCTACCCACAATCCAATCTTTTTCTTTAAAACTCCCACAGATGCACTATATATTATCACATGTTACTTACCAAGTCACTGCTGCCTACTCCCCACTGTCCCATCTATACCCACTAACTCTCCCCTAGACTAAGTTGAAAAGCTTTCCCTTAAAATGTCAATGCACCTCATATGAACTTGTCTATATTCTCCTCCTTTTTTAGTTTTTCCTTTCTTGTCTTATTTTCAGTACATCTTCAAGATTATCTCTGCTAAACATGTATGAATAACAATCATATGTTACTACCTGCTATACTTTTAATTGTATGTCTAAATAACTATAGTTATATAAATATCTTATGCAATCACATGTTATTATCTGCTATATTTTTATAACTGAATGTGTACACCACAATACTCATGTAAATATCTTGTATATAGTATGTTAGCAATTGTTCTGGAGCTTTTCTCCCTGGGTCTCCACTGAAAACGGACAGCAAATGTAAAATAAAATAAATAAATAAATAAATAAATAAATAAATAAACTCATTAATAATGAGGACCCTAATGACAAGAATAAAAACCTAAATTTATCATCATCAAAGCAAATTACTCGTTCACTTAAACAGAGAATATTTACATGGAAGTTCTTACACAGAGTTTTTATTACACCACACAGATTTGAATTAATATCTAAAAATAAGACAATTTGTTGGAGATGTAAATTAGACCTTAAAGCAGACTGGCAACATATGTTTTTTGATTGTCCTATACTTAAACCATTTTGGAAACAGATTAATTCATTCCTGCAGGCTCTTTTTACTGATAAATTTTCTTTAACTAAATTGTTAGTTTTATTAAATTCTCCAATACCTAATTGTATTAAAAGGTTGAAATATCCCTTGCTATGGAGTATTCTAGCAATTGCAAGAAAGGTTATAACAAGAAACTGGAAGAATGATATGGATTTTCCAACATCACTACTGAAGTTTGTCATCTGGAACTTATTACTATTAAGACAAGATCTAACAGAATCAATTCAACATATAATTCTAGGAAAAGCCTAAATGAACTATTGAATAAACAATGATTAAAACTATCAGGATAATTTTCATCTACTGAATCTTAAAATATATTTTTTATTTAGTAGACAGTCTTGTAAATAGTTGCTTGTTGTGTGTTAAAAATGATTTTTTATTTGGTTTCAAATTTGCGAAATATTTCCTTTTGATTATTAATTGTTATAATTTTTTTTGTTAAAATTAAAAAAAAAAACATTTAAAAAACTCTAATGAATCACAAACATCTGTTCATGCCTTAGACATTAATAATGGACAACAGTCATGTCCTCTTTTTAAAATTTATCAATTCTTGCAGCAGATTCACTGTAGCTACAACATCTACAACATATATTTTTAGCATTGATGAGCTGGTCCTTCATTATGTTAGTTCTAACATAAGTAGCTGATGCTATTAACCTATGTACAAGATTGGAATGTATTACATGATTAGTTGTCTTTTACTTGATGATTGTCTAGTATTTATTGGCTATGTTTCTTCGAGCTGATGCTCAGCAGCATATATGGATGTGAGAGGACTGGCTATATTGACCTTGTCTTTAAATATACTTTTTGCAAGCTGGTTTGACTTTGGAGACAGCATAGTCTGAGATCAGATCCTCACTATGGAGTTGGGGGCATTGCCTTCTTAAAAAATTGCTTTTTTAACTTAATTTTGAGCAGAATATGAGTTGAGGTATAAGAAGAAAGTTGCTATAGGATTCAAGTAAATTGTATCTGTGCTACAAAAATAGATCATATGTGGTAAATGTTATTTAGTCAAGAATTTAGATGTTTCTTCCATAAAATAAGTAAGCCATTAATACATTTCTTATAAAGAACCAAATATATCCTAAAATTATCACTAACAAAAAAAAAATGTATCCTTTAATAAATATATGTAGATACTGTCATGATTCTGGACCACAATTTGCCCCATAGTTATACCTAATATTTGTCTGCATACTTTATCATCATATAAAATGCATTTTGTTGTAACATAAACTCTATAAAATGCAGCACCATCATAATCCTGGATGTAGAAAAAAAATGTTTTATTACATAAACCATTACTGAAAATTTCCAGACTCTTATAAATGTAGAGTATGTATACATAGCCACATATATCTGATGTAACCTTGTAATTAAGTCCGAAAAATGTAGACTTTACAATAGACTAAGAAAAATACATAGTATCCAGAGTTTGCAGGTCAGTTACTAAATAAAAAAAAAGAAAAAAGTAAAAGTCCATGTATTTGGGAAGGGTTTTTGAAATCCATTCTCTAACTGAAATGATAAGCCCCATTGTAGGCCTGGCTACTTAATTATGCTCTTAGATAGACCATACATAAAAGACATGGCATATATATCACCCATCAAAACTGCTTTCTCTTCCAGTGTTATATGCTGTGTCAAAAAATTCACTTATACAGTTGTAAATCTGTCCTTAACTGAATGAATTGGATTTAGTGTCAGTAAGTCTAATACATCTTCCTTGTTTATGTGTTTATGCATATGTACAGCTCTAAATTAAAAAGTCCATCTCCATCATTTGAGGTGAAGGCTGCATTGAGAAATATGAATTACAAAAGGGCTCTTACCAGCTCACAAAAGTCTATGACAAGAGGGATCAGGAGTGTGTGTGTGTATATGTGTATGTATGTTCATGTCTCTGGGTGTTTACATTTATATGCACATACAAAAATTATCTTAGCTCTTTTTTGTTTCTTTATATTTTATGAGCAGCATTCACACATACAGAATCATAGTTATCCTCTGTTTTAAAACTATTTACATTTGTTTCATATATAAATCTCTTGCTTCAGAGCATTTTGCAATACATAGGAATTAGAAGGCAATTTAGTCTTACAGCTATTAACACTTTGCCAATACCCACTATCAGGCTGAACCCTCTTTCTCAAGCAAAGCTAGATTAATTAATATCTTGATGGAAAGAGACCAACTCAAACAGAAGAAGATGAAGGATTAGGCACTTAAAATTTGTACAGAACTGCATTACCAGATTAGTCCTACTGGCTTGGACACTTTATTGGTTGAAATTAATGAAAAATTTAAGTCCTATGAGTCGGACTTATTTATCAGAAAGAAGAACAAACTGAAATGTGATTTGCATGACTATGGGAATGGTAAAGCATTCCTATGAAAACATAACGTGGAAGGAAATACTTCATCACACTTTAGGGAAAGTTTTATAAGATCTTCCAGAGTTTTGTTTGCCTCTTCTGCAGACACCACCATGGCTATGGAACAGTAAAGAGGGAGCCTCCCACTGCTGCTGAGGACCCAGAATCCTTCTCTTTTGAATGAAAGGTTTTAGAGAGATGGAAACAGTGAGCAGCTACCACCCAGTTGGAGAAAAAGAGGTAGAAATGTCTGGGGACAATTTAATGATGGGGAAGAACAGTTTGATAATGGCCATACAAAAATGAAATGGCATTAATGTTCACAGGACTAAATCTTTAGTGGTTAATTTGTCAAGATGTGAAATATCTGATATTTGTTTGTCTGTTTTGAATTTTGGATTAAAATTTGTGCCCGTGGTATTTCCTCATATTTATATTTTTAAATGTGAATTATTTAGACTGGCTAGGAAATTGTATCTTAAATATTTTTAATCAAAAGGATGGTGAATGTGATTTATGTGATTTAAGTGATTTGAATAAGAGTAGAGATACCTCATTCTAGTTATGCATTTCTGATGAAAATAATTTGTTGTTTGAGGAAACTAATGCTTATTGTAGGTTAGATACTACCACGGTTAAAAGTAGGAGTATGTTTATACCTCCCATTAACAATGAGGGTGCACATAGTTTTATTACAGTATTTACACATGCTGTTTGTTTGCTGATCTTCACAAGTCTAAAAATATTATTATTTATAATCTTACTATGGGAAAGTGGAAAGCCTTGAATTCTTTAAAAAACAACAGGGAATTAGTTATTATGCCCAGGGATAAGGGAACAAAATTGTACTAAATTACATACAATATGTTGAAATGTGTTATAAACATGTTTGGTTTATGAAAAATGTGATGTTATAAAGTATAATGAAGCTATTGAAAAATATACTGTATTTTTAAATAAAGGTGTACATTTGGGTTATTTTTCAAAATTGGATGTGGCGAAAAATTTTAACTTTAAAGCATGCCAAATAGCAACTTTTTATTGTCTTCCCATATACACAAGGGGATAGACAATCTTAATGGATGCCCAATAGTGTCTGCACAAAAATATTTTCTCCACAATTTAGGAGTTTTTTTAACATGAATATCTAATGTAGGTGGTACAGAAATTCCTGCATATATTAAAAAGACCCAGGACATTTTGGACAAGATTAATGAAGTTAAGTGGAGAGATGGTATGTATTGGTTGGTTGTGGATGTTAAGAGCTTATATACTAACATACAGCACAAACATGGTGTGGAAGCTCTTTATTATTTTTTGGGTGACAATTCTAGGTCAAATTATATTATTGAATTATTAATGTTTGGTCTTAAAATAATTTTTTTTACAATTATTGCTGAATTATATCATCAAGTTCAGGGAATGGCCATGGGGCTTCTTTTGCCTCCACGTATGCAAATATTACTATGGCTTTATTTGAGGTGGAGTATTTGTATCAACATATATTTTTAAGACTCATGTAGTAAAATATTTTCATGATATAGATGATTTGATTTTTATTTTATATGGGGAGCTGAGTTTTGTTTATGATTTTCTTGAGAAAATTCAAAATAACAGATTTGGCTTTAGATTTGAAGGAATACAAGTAGGTAAACATATTTCCTTTCTTGATTTGGATCTATTTGGCATGAATGATGAGAGGATTCTTACATTAGTACATAGAAAAGGGGTTGAGGGAAGTTTTTTAACATGGATTTAGTTGTCATCCTCCTCACCTAAGTTTAGCTTTATCTTATGGAGAATTTATCAGATTAGATAATCTATGTAATCAGGAACAGGATTTTCAAGAAGCCCTTTATTTATACATATTAAATGCTTATTAGTAGAGGATACAGGGAAGAAGTTATTTTGGAGGCCTTGAATAAAGTTTTAGATAGGCATGAGGTTAGAAATAAGAATAATAAAGAAGAGAATAATGTAGATTATGACTATAGCTCTCAAAATAATGAATATACATCTTATAAACAGAGGGGAGGTTCAAGATGAAGTTGTAGAAAAAATGTATTTTGTTACAACATATAATATATTAAGTGAACAGATTAATGTTTTATTAAGATATTATTGTCATATTTGTTTGAAGATAGAGAAGTATCTGGGCTGGTCAAATATTTCCCCTGAATCTCTTACAGAAGAGGATGTAACTTATCAGATTTTATAGTACACAATAGGTTTATTTTCCCTTTAGATAAGTTGGATAAGCAACTTTCTGTTGAGTTAGGTACTTATGAAAACTATGCCAATAAATGTTCCATCTATAAATGTATTGTGAATAGATTTGTTAAAATAAATGATATGAGATTCTTTTAAAAAGAAACATTTTCTTGCAATACTCAGCACATTGTGTATATACTAAAATGCCCTTGCAACTTATTTTATGTGGGAGAAGGTGGGAGATTGTTTAAAAATTAGGCTGCAGGAGCATGTTAGAGACATTAAAAATGCTAAAATTAAAAGTTCCTTAGGTGTTCATTTTCAAAAATGTCACTATAGTGACCCATCATCATTAAAAATGGAGGAACATGGTGGTTTTAAAGATAAATTATTGTATAAGGAAACTTTGTACATCTTAATATATGACACATTAGTACCAAGGGGGGTTAAACAGTGAATGTAATTGGAAGTACATGATTTAATGTATGCTAATTGTTTTAATTGTTTAATTGCTGTTTAATTGTTTAATTATTTAATTGATAGGTATATGTATGGATGCCCTTTTGAGACTGTTTTTACTCCTTGAAGGCATTTTTCCATGGCGCTAGACGTGAGATGTGAATAAATCTATTTTCTTGGATCTGTGGCGGTCTTTTTATCTAATTTACTGCTACATTTTTGGCAAGCTAGATTAATTAGTCTTGGGATAAATTTGATAGTTCCCATTTAATAATCTAGGCTCTGTTTGAAAGATAATAATATATCACACTGCTTAATCTGCATAAGTAGCTTATTTCAGAAAAGAGTGAGCCACTCCATAACTCATCACTACATCATGATCTGTTTGTTGGTTGTAAAGATTTGGGACAATTGTACTCTTTGTTTGCTAAGCTATTAGACTAGCAGAGGTCTATGAGATCAAGGGTAACAGGTCTGTAATGGCATAGTATGTGAGGCACAAATTGCACATCGAGAGTCTTTAAGATGATGAGTCAAGGAATAGAGTTTCTAGCCTCTTTTTGCAGCTCAGGGTCTTTAAGCCAGAAATCTTTTTAGTAACCTCCGGGATTTCTCTAGTTGCTTGATATGTCAAGTGAGGTATGTCCTGAAGAGGGAATTATACTCTGTTATTGCTCTAATCCACGCTTAATATAAGAGAATGAGGATATATTTCGATCTTGATGATATATATTTGGCTATTAGTTGTACTAAGTAGAAGAATGTTTTGACTACATTTACAACATGATCAAATGAGAGGGAACTGTCAACTCAGGTACTCAGATCTCTGACTACATGTTTACTTAGTAGAGGAGCATTTTCTATAGTTCAGTAATGCCTATACTAAGGGTACACTATATGTACACTAAAGTTACATGATCATTCAAGAACATCCCTACCACATTTTTGTGCTTTTTAGTCCCTCAAAGTGTACATGTGAAAGAAAATCAGAAGAAAACTAAAATTAGGACTAAGAAGGAGTGAGCCATGTTTGTGTTGTCTGTTCACTCAGAATAGAGTACACTTAGTTTACATTTAGTGTAGGTGTTAATGAATCCCAGGGTATATGTTGAGGGTACAGGTTATTTTCTAAACAAAACAATACTATACGTTTTTTGCATATAATTTACGGTTATTTTCAGTACAGCAAGTATTAGCTAGGGCAAGTTTTTTTTCCTCAAGTGTACAGGGATTAGAGGAGGTCCTGACAACAACACCCAGTTTGTGTTTATCTGCAAACTTAGTTAGCCACAGTTCCTAGTTCTCAGTTTGGATATCAGAGAAGTAAATACAAAGAAGAAATATCCCAGTAGAGAGCTGGTTGTCTGCATACTATTTTATGAAGCACCTGCCACATAAACTATGTGGATACTGTCTTTCAGACAGTTTGCTAGCCATCTGACCACATAAGTATCTATATTTAAAGGATAACTTACAATGTCTGCATGCAGTATAGTGTCAAACACTATGGATAGGTCAAGGTACACAGTGTGAGCAGCATGACATCTTTCAATTGTCTGTGTGACCTTCTTGAAGATGTTAACTTAATTTAACAAATAGTATCTCCCTTTGATCAAGCCGAACTGTCAAGAGTTTAGCCTAATGATATTTTTGATACCATAAGTGATGAAATTAGTTATAGTCTATGGCTTTGCAGATCAGGCTTGTAAGAGTGATGGGTCTTTAATTACTGGGGCCTATGGTGAGGCCGCCATTATAAAGGGGAATTACCACTGCAGATTACTATAATTTGGGAATGTATGCTGTGACTAAATTTAGGTAAAACAATTTGAGGAGAGATTTGTTGAGGTTATGTTTGGTGCTACTTATTAAATATCCGGGTATGTTTTTGAGTTTCATGGGAAAAATATTTTGATCTTTGACAGCACATTCAGAATATGTTCCTAAGTGATAATAGGAGTACAAGGGATTCTGGTATAACTGGAGTCTGCACTAATCTTGTTTACTATTATACTGGCAATGTCTGTTGGGTTAGAGTGGGT